>NC_091292.1:90059333-90144333 GCF_038502225.1 Cherax quadricarinatus
CAAGCGTCCCAGAGAGAGCGAGACAAGTCCGTTCTTGTAGTCGTTGGAGTTATTCAGGGCCACCTAAGCTGAAGCTTTATTGAGACCAACTTCCCGCAGCCCGGGAAAAAGATATTGATCTAGAGAATTACTAGAAGATATAATTCCGAGGACATGTGAATCAAGATGTACTCAAATAGTTACCACACACGTTATAATGTCTGAACTACGTGAACTATATCATGCTAGGAAGCAACAGCTTTACCCGCCACCCTGGCAGAGAACAGCTACGGCTTTTAATAACACTGCCCACTGGCCCCGTTGCCTAGTGGCTAAAACTCTTGCTGCACATGACAAGGGTCCGGGTTCGATTTCCAGCGAGGAAAGAAACATTGGGCTTGTTTCTTTACACCGGCTGTCTATGTTCTCCATCAGTAAACTGGGAACCTGGGAGTTAGCAGACTGGTGTGGGTCGCATCCTGGGACAAAAACTGACCTAATTTACCGGAAATGCTCTGCATAACAAGCGGCTTTCTATATATACATTCATATTCATATAGTTTATTTCGACATGATACATAGTTGTACAAGGAATTATAGTAGTTGGGTGTACATGCCAAAAGCCCCTTTTATGCAGAGCATTATGGGCAGGCTTAAAATTAACTTAAAATTAACAAGCAACGAAAGGTTCAGTGGTAAAAATTACCGTTAACAATTTACAATATGAAGTACAATTGAGTATTTGAAATAATGAAATTTGAACATTTCGATATTGAAGCATTATAGTTGTACAAATTTGTCGCATTACAATGTATAACAAACAAGATGATCAAGACTCACGAATGCAGCGCTGTATAGCCCTTGGGGCTTAGCGCTTTTTGATAATAATAATAATAATAAGACTCACGAAATCGTAATGACACGATTGCAAACAAACCATACCTCGGGCGGGGATAGAACCCGCCCGTGGTATGGTATCAATTTACTGAATGTTGTCTTGAAGTTTTAAGATTTAAGTAATTGGGAGAATTATTGGTAATGTTAAATAGTGAGTGTTGATTTTTTAGTCCTGGACGAGTAAGTGTTTTTTTTTAAGAAGAGTCTTAAACTGATTTTCAGGCCTGGTTACTTCAGTATGTTCTGGTAATGAATTCCAGATTTTGGGGCCCTTTTTGTGCAGATTTTTAGATTTTGCCACCGAAGTGGCTAGTTTATTGTGCACCCCATATCCATCCTGTGGACGGTAGCGCGAGAGCATATGGATACACAAAAGGCCTAGGAACTAGGCCCCAAAGGGTTAACAGGAATACATATGGATTTATATCTATAGTTCACTTATCTGTTACAAGCAAATTTAGGAAATTTGCTTAGTATATCTGGTATCTTATTTTCATTAATAAGATATCTTGACATGTCACATAGGTTATTATACTGTCTGTCTCTGTATTCCTCAATAAGTGGACAATTAATTAAGCACATAGTGTTCAAGAGAGTGACCATATGCCTGATCACATAATTTACATTTAGTTTGATCATCATCTGTGTCTCCCAAACTGCCAGAAGTACTTGTAACCAAGCCTAAGCCTGGCCACTACAACATCAGTCAGTCTGTTCACATTGCAAGTTGCTCCATAAACATACTTATCTATGTTCATGTTATCATAGTGGGTTATAGATCTACTCAGGCTTCTAACTGCATTCCTATAACAATCATTTTCATTATTTACTTCTCTCCTAATATTATTCCTAATGCTAGACACAGTTATACCAAAGTTATATTCTACATTCTCCTTCTGGGTACTCTTCTTGGCTAACATATCAACTTTATCATGAAGGAGTAATCCAATGTGTGATGGGATCCATAGCAATTGTACATTAATTCCTTTGTCCCTAATTTTTGAGTATCTATACCTGGCTTCCCCAATGAGCATGTTGTTGGAGTCATTATATGAGTCAAGAGCCTTCAATGATGACATAGAATCAGTAATGATGATAGAGTCAAGCTCAGTGTCATAGGTTAGCTTTAGCGCCATTAGGATTGCAAACAATTCAGTTTGCAGTGTAGACGCCCAGTTGTTAATTCTTATGCCTAACTCAACAAATTTATTATCGTTCTTAACTAGGGAGGTGGCAACAAGAGCAGATGCAGCCCTGCCAGAAGACTCCTGTTTAGATCCATCAGTGTATATAACTTGTGATAACTTATTACTACCAGCTAGGTGAGAAATTTCTTCTTGATCAGTTGCTCTAACAAGAGATTTAAGGAAGGGATTACTAGCAATGAGCTTCTTGGGAGGGACTTGTAGGTATGTGATATTAAATGAACACATCTTCCATGGAGAGGTGAAATGCTCTTGTTGCCTACAGTGATACAGTTCATGCAGGTTATAAAACTTAATGCAATTGCACGTTTTCACAATCCATTTAGATCTGTGTGTATTTACCTCTAGACACTTGGTAAGATTCACTGTGACAGTGTCTGGTTCGTTTCTCAACATTCTAATACCGAGTACAGTGTTAATTTCAACAATCCTATCACTGATACTAGAAATACCAAGCTCCTTCCTCATGTTAAGAACTTTTGTAGATCTGGGACAGCCAAGAATAATACTGAGAGCTTCATTTTGCATTAACTCCAAGGGTCGGAGAGAACTTTCTCTAGCTAATATCAACATGGGAGCAGCATAATCAATTAAGGACCTAACATAGGCTATGTACATCATTCTCACGATTCTCACATTAGCACCATAGTTGGGATTGTAGCCAGCAACAGCTTTGAGAGCATTTAGCCTGGCTTTGCATTTCTTGTTTAGTTGTGGTATAGTGGATTTGTTAAAGGGTACATCTACACCAAGATATCTGTAAGTTTTAACGTAGCTAATGATTTCACCCTGGAAATAGATGGGTGGGGGATGTCGTTTGCTTGTTAAGATCTTTGTTTTAGAGGAAGATATTATGAGGCCAAGTCGATTACAAATTGCTTGAACTTCGTTAAGAATGGTATTTATCTTCTTATGCCCTGTTGTATGGATCATGATATCATCAGCATAGCTTATAGCTATATGTTTAGGTGAGGCAGGTAGAGCATTTAGGAGAGCATTAATCAGAATATTAAATAGCATGGGACTAAGAACTCCTCCCTGCGGTGTACCTAAAGACATTTCTTTAGAATCACTTCTGAAGCCTTGGTAAAGGACAGAGGATACTCTATTTGACGGGTATCCTATTATCCAGCAGAGTAAGCTACCACCAATATTCATTTTGGCTAGTTCATGTAGTATAACGGTTCTGTTCGCAATATCAAATGCAGATTTTAGATCAAGAAAAGTGGTAAAACTAGTAGAGGTGTGTGCAGTGAGAAAGGTGGAAATACAGTTCTGCACACTTTTACCTTTCATGAACCCATAGAGGTAGGGGGAAAGTTGGTGTCTGATTCTGTAGTACAGTCTGTTAAGCATCATTCTTTCAAAAGTTTTACAAAGACAACTAGTTAAGGAGATCGGCCTAAATGTATCAGGCTGTTGGGGCTTAGGGATAGGCACAATGAGACTATTGGTCCAGGAAGTAGGAAGAACGCCCTCAATGTAACTGAGATTATACAGTGCCAACAAAGGGTTATCAGGCACGTGCCTTAGAGTTCTGAGAATATCATAGGTTATACCATCCTCTCCAGGAGCAGTTGATCGACCTTTGGTTAATGCATTATCTAATTCATACTCGGTAAAGAGGCAATCACTCTCATCAATATTTTGGCTCATAAAATTAATCAGTTTCAACATTTCTTCAGAAGTACTCTCTAAATTTTTTCTAATATGAGATGGAAGGCTTTCATGCCTGGATGTTTTGGACCAGTCATTTATGAGGTCATTTGCTTTTTCAAGAGGAAAGGGATGAGCAACATTGCCAGTCTTTTTCCTGGTTATTTTATTTATACCTTTCCAAGCCAAACTCAAAGGGGTGGACCTATTTAATCCACTAACAAACTGTTCCCATTCCTGTTGCTAAGTTTTTCCTTTCTATTCCTTGCATTTGTTAGTGCAGCTTGGAACGTTCTGAGCAGGTCTGGGGTTCTACATTCACGGTATGCTTTACCAATCCTCTTAGCTGCATGTGTTAGATTGCGTAGCTGTGGATCATTATAGTATTCACATTGGTTTTTATTGTTATTTATAGTGGAGGGTCTTTGTTTCCTATTCCTGCCCACTTGATCTGTGAGAACACTCTCAATAGTGGTACTTAAATCATCATTAAATTTTTGTGTGCCAATGGGCTCGTAATTCTTATACCATTGATCCAAGTGGTTAATAAAGTTGTCTCTTTGTTCTGGTTTGAGAATAAGTTTCCTCCTTCTGTATTTAGCTCCTTGATTGCTGGAGATGTGATCAAGATTGACAGTTGTTAGTCTTAGGAAGTGATCAGATAGAAGATCATCAACTATGACAGAGTCATGCATCGTATATGATGTATTAAATCCAAGACATAGATCTAGTATGCCACCATATATGTGAGTAGGCTCAGTAGTGCCCACAATTCGAACATTATCATGCTCATTTAGCAATCTCACTAGTTTAGTTCCATTGGTGTTTGTTATAGACCCACCAATATTCTTATGTCTGGCATTAATAAATAAATAAATAAATAAATAAATAAATTAAAATCTCCAAGAATGATGGTAGGTTCACTATTGATGCGATCTGGTAAAGCATCAGGTCGAAGCTGGTTCGCTGGGGCATAGAGATTAAAAATGTTTATGGAAAAATCGCCTGCATATACTTTGACACCATGATACTGCATGTTAACTCGACTCTGCAAGGAAAGGAGTGAATGTGGCAAGTTCTTTCTGACATACATCACACAACAGTTGGTTGACCTTAGGTTATAAGCTGCATATCCAGGCAAGTTTGGTGGAGGTGCTCCATCTTTCAATCTACATTCCTGCAAACAGATGACATCAATATTCTTGGTTGCACTAATATGATGTAAGTTAGGCAACCGCTTCCTGATGGAAGCAATGTTCCATGAAAAGATTTGTAATGTATCCATTGTAGTGAGTTATTACAATCTCTTGCTCATAAGATGGTAAAACTATTATGCTTTGGCTACAGTGTGCAGACACTTAAGAGCAAATAGCATAGTTTGTACGTCTTTATCTTCAGGACCTTTATTTTTAAGCATTTTTCGGCATCTTGGCAGCCAGTTAAAAGACAAGTCTTGAAGGCAAGAGTCATGGGCTTCTTTCTCACAAATTGCTGGAAGCTGAACCGAGATTGCTGCACTTTTGACATCATCACCATGCTCAAGAGCATCATCCTGATTACACATATTTATTAAACTTGTCAGGATCTGTTCAAGATGCTCATTTTTTTTCGGGAAATTTGTTATAATATGAGGAAGGTCAGGCGAATCCAATGCCTCTCCGGAGGATGGCACTTCTGGGTTAGTGCTTTATTTAACACCTATCACCTTAACAGGTACCATGGTTACATTAGTGTTCTCTGTTTCATCATTCATTGCAGGTAGATCCTGTGCATCTGACTCATCTCCAATTTCCAGGGGGGTTACCTGTGTGGTGTCCGTCTGACTGTTGTAGTTGTGTGTATTGGGAGAAATGACAAACTCATCCCCATATTCAGGTGTAGCCATAGGTATCTGTAGTGGCAGACCAGTAGTTCCATATGTGCTAGCAGGGATGGCTAGCTCATCCACAGCTGGTGTGTGTGATGGCATTCTGGTATCACAAGAATCATTTGCAGTGAGGTGGGGTTCTTGCACACTTTGCAGAGGTTCAGTCTCAGATCTGGCTGTGGTAGACTGGATGGCCTCATCCTCAGTTACCATTAAAGAGTTGTTATCAGGTTTACATCGAAGGTTGTTTGGGTTCTGACTGCAGTCCTTGTGGGAAACTGTAACCCCAACTTCTTTACAGTTAATACACTTAAATTTTTGGCTGTCAGGGCCTACTGTGCATTCTCTAGTGGGATGTTTCCCAGCACACTTACCACACCAAGAATGTAGTATTCCACAGTCTACTGCAACATGGCCATAGTGCTGGCATTTGTAACACCTACGTTTAGGGGGTAGGTACACTTCGATGTTTAGGAAACGTAAACCATGCACCCAGATATTCCGGGGGAGGGGCACAGGACCCACCCAACTGGCAATAATTTGGGATTTTCCTCTAAGTCTTTTAGGCTTGATGATATGCTCACTGAGAGTCAAATGGGATGGGTCCATGCAGTGAGGGTATCCAAAGATTATGATACTGACCCATTTTTTAAAGTGGTGAGTGTCTGATGGAGGTCGGAGCAGCTTAATATCCCCATAAGGTGTACTTACTCCCTGTTCAGTACATCCACACTTACTACTGTGCAATCTACATCTACAGGGCCTTAAACTCTAATATCAACCTTGACCTAAAACGCTTTCTTGATAGTTGTGACAGAACCCACAGGCATAACACCAGACACAAACATCTCTACGACATTCCCCGTGTCCGACTAAACCTTTACAAAAATTCAATGTATGTCAAAGGCCCTAAAATCTGGAATACCCTACCTGAGAACTCTAGAATTGCAGACACATTCATCACCTTCAAAACTATCATTAGAAAACATCTTATCTCCCTGATACACCCTGTCAACTAACTACACGAATACCACCTGGTGGTTCACACTTACACTCACTGACTCATTTGACCATAAACAGAAATATTAATCTCAATCTTAAAATAATGAATCCTGTGATACTCCAATACTGAAACTATGTACTGTGCCAAAACAAAAGCATTTACATTGGTAAACTCACAAACTAGTATTTAGTCACTTAGCCATAATACCAACTTACCTCATAATTTGTAATATTTTACAATTAAGAATAAAACTAAGTCTGCCCGAAATGCCTAGCCATGCTAAGCGTTCTAGTGGTACACTCTGTAATCACTATTTTACTACATGTAAACCACACAATAACCAAATTTCTGTAAACTCAGCATTGTAATCCTTATAGAGAATAATCTTTGAATTTGAATTTGAAAAAGTAGATCATTGATCAGTTCTGCATTCTGTTCCACAAACACAAAGTTGTGTGTGTTTTTCCTAAATTGGATCCTTGAGTTAGGATGCTTGTTTACAGCTTCCATTAGCCATGCACACTTAGCAGGCAGCGGGGTGTTGTCAGGGAAGTTCAGCTTAACACATTCTTCCTTTGAAGAAAGACTTCTTACAGCCTCTGTGCACCAAGGACGTTTAGTGTCACATTGTGTACGAGTCAAGTGAGTCTGACTACGTCGACGCTCTAGCCCTTTCTCACTTTTTCTCTTTTGTTTACTTTTAAAGGTCTGGAAGCTATCATCATTTCCATCACCTGCAGAAATAGTTTCCTCTATGACAGTTGCCATGTTTGCCAGTGATGATATCTGGTGTAAGACTCACAACACAAGAATTCCTCGCTTATCTTTCCCTTATAGCTTTTGCAAGAGCAAATATTCACTACAAAGTCAGAAGTTCAAAATAGATCACAAGACACAAGTGCTCAAGTTCAATGAACACCTCCAACCATACTCAACCCAGATCACCACCACTCAATACGACACACACCCCACCAAAAACACACTCAGAGACCTCTTGTATGTGTGTTAATAATATGGTACATATAATGATATAATGGATGGTACAGGCGAGGTCTTACACCTTATCACAAATTACAAAGATGAAAAGAGAGAGAGAGAGAGAGAGAGAGAGAGAGAGAGAGAGAGAGAGAGAGAGAGAGACAAAGTAGGTAATATTGAGCATAAAATTAGAATTCTGACATACATCACATTAAACAAGAGGTTCAAATTCAATGATAACTTCCACTTGAGTTAGTTCAGGCTACTGCCACCTAATGTACCTCACTGAAATAATAATATAGCAGACATCACAATGAATGCTGAAGACAACCTCTTACCCCAACCATAGATTGTAAACAGTACTACTAAAAAAAAAAAAAAAAAAACTAGGTAATGTTACAATGACAATGAGATAAATCACTCTGGTTGACTTCCTTGGTCCATCCTGGGTAACTCACACGTTACTATGTTATACATGTATGCAAGCATAAGTGTGCAGCTGTATATAGATGAACCGGTACCTAAACAATCTCACTTACACATGCATTACTATGTATGACACATGTTACCAAGTACACCAAGTGTACACTTTATCACTTAGAATACACTTGTGTTGATGTAAATATAGGTGAGAGTGGTACACCGCTGGTTGTAATAAACATTCTCAACTTCTCAAAGTCACACACTAGGCCCAGCTTCTGGAGAGGTACCAGCGTTTTAATGTGTTTATTATGTGTCAGTGCGTGTCTGCAGTCATTAAATTGGTGTATCAGAAGTTAAACACTACAATCCAGTTGATCAAATAGTCTAAAACAATTTATACAATGTATAACTAGAAGTATAATGATTGCAAATTGTTACTATTACAATTTTAACTAGGCGCTAGACCCACTAGATGAGATGGTAAGGAACATAGATGTTAACAGGCCGACTCTTGCTTAACACAGTTGAAAGGTAACCGAATTACTCAAGAGAGAAAGTATTCATGAAACTGAACATTATGCAGGAGTAAGCTTGTTCACAGTAAAAATACAAAGCATAAGTTACACACTCACACCACAGATGAACACTGCAATTTGAAATATTACTGGGAATTTAGCAGTAAAGTTTCAGTCTGAACGAGAAAATGTATTAGAAAACACAGCAATGACACTAGGACAAGCAATTTAATTATGTAACCGTATTTAATAGTTCAGTTACACTGAGCAGAGCATGTATTACACTGATTTATCAAATGTAAGGAGTCGCTACACTGAAGCACACTCTGAGCCTTTTAAAGTCTTAATACAGGCTTACAAATGACAATTAACTGTTGGGGAAAGCAGCACTTAACACTTCTAGCACAAGTATGACAGATGAATGTTCACTGTGTACAAGCCAATCACCACAAACTTACTATGTTTATAAGTGAACCTCTGGCATGTCCCACTCAAAATGTCAGCACTGCAATGCTCATCAAATTGTTCTCAAGCCACTACAGGAAACACTGGTATGCCAGCAGCACTGCAGAACGTATACACAGACATGCTGGGCCCTAGGACAGCTATAACTGCAGGCTGCCTTAGCTTGTTCTGGCTAGCTTTTAGTGCTGCCCTCAAGCTTGCTTGACTGTGCTCGCCAAGCCCGCGCCAACCACCCGGACACCTGCTTGCAGCAGGCAGGCAGGCACACAGGAGACACTCGCAAGATGAGCAGAGTGCGGCACAGAGGACACGGGCACTCAAGCACCCATGTGGTCTGGCAAAAAAACCGCCTCTAGACCACAAGCAAATAGAGGCGAACGGCTGAGTTCCAAATCGAGGAAGGAGAAGGGAGAAGGAAGGGATATTCACCTCGCTAGACACAGGCAATATGGGTGTAGTGGCCTGCAGGTCGCAGTGCAATTTTCAAGGTCATTCACTGGGCCCACAGTCGTCTCGAGAGTTACCAACCCTGTACTACTTGTTAATTACTCCAAACCCGCAGCACTTAACACATCTAGCACACGTGTCTTGGAATGACAGACAAATTTTCACTACATAAAAACTAGTTCTCACAACACCGAAGGTGCGGCCAGAACACTGTAGAACGTTCACAAAGGCATTCTGGGATTCAGAACAGATGTAGCCTTGGCCTTCACTGGCTGGCTTGGAGCGCTGTTTGGCCTGGATCAGCTAAACTCGCCCTTATCCCATATGTAGATAATGGCGACGAGTTAAGGGATACCGGTGAATAGGAAAGTTGAGGAAGGGACATTCACCTCACTAGACACACACAGTATGGGTGTAAGTGGCATGCGGGTCTTATAGTGCCATTTTCAAGGTCACCCAGCAGGCCAGACATTCCTCACTCATTTTAAGCCTATGTAGGTACTGATGGTAGCACAATGTCCTAAGTCAGCGTAATCCACTCATGCAAATAGTTACTACAAATCTGCAGCACTTGCGGAACTCACATATTCGAGTACCAGCGGGGCAGCAAAATACACCTCTACACTGCACGTCGTTGATAGAGGCGAACGGCTGAGTTTAAAGGTGGAGAGTTGGGGATACAGGAGAACAGCAGGGGTAACTGAGCACGCACATTCGCCTTTCTTCACATAGTCAATATGGGCGAAAGTCTCAGGCAGGTGATGCAGTGCTTCGCTCAAGGTCACAGGCTGAGGCAGACTTCTCAAGAGTTACCAAACACTGCAATACTCATACAGATTGTTACTCACTCCAAACTTGCAGAACTTCTAGCACACGTGTCTTGGAGTGAAAGACGAATTTTCAGTGTGTGGACACCTGGGTTACCAACTCACGTAGGACTGCACACTCGTCGTTATTCCTCAGGTTGGTAAAATGATGAGTTGTGAGCATTTGAGAGGCACGAGTAGAAGGTGGACTAGCAAAATTCGCCTCTACACTGTATGTTGATAGAGGCGAAAGGCTGAGGTCAAATGAAAGGCAGAGGGGAAGCAGAGGCCTGTGAGGGCCTTTGCAAAAAGGAAAACTATTTCCAGTGTTTCACTAGGTATATCCTTAGTCACAGCTCGTACATAAGAGTTCTCACAACACTGAAGCTGTCTTCCAACAGTAGGAGTTTTAATGATGACTTATCAGTCAGGAGAAATGGGTAGGCCTGCTAATTAGTAGGTCCAGATCCCCAGCACACGTCTACTCCCCTCAACCACTCAGCCGAGACTGCTTTTTGTGCATAGAGTTTTTACAGTGTGATATGGACACAGGATACATCAAGAAGAGATCTGTGTCTTGTGTTATGGTCGTGTGTCCTGTTAAGGTTGGTGAGAAGTTCGAGTGGAGGGTTTACGTTTGCGTGTATTGTTCTATGTATGTAGTAGGTACATGAATAAGTGTGGATGTTCTTTATGGTAAGCAAATTTAGACTTTTGAATAGAGGTGGAGTATGCTGTCGCGAGTGGGAATCTGTTATCATTCTGATTGCAGCCTTTTGCTGGGTTATTAGAGGCCTTAGGTGATTTGATGTTGTTGAGCCCCATGCACAAATTCCATATGTGAGATCAGGGTAGGTGAGTGAGTGATACAGTGCAAGGAGAGCTGATTGAGGAACATAGTACCGTATCTTTGATAGTATGCCTACTGTCTTAGAGATTTTCTAGGAAATTTGTTGTATATGTGTCTGGAATTTGAGGCTACTGTCTAGGTGGATTCCTAGGAATTTTTCTTTTGTGAGTCTTGTGATGGGTGATCCATTTAGTGTTATGTTAAGTGGAACATTTGCAGCTCTGGTTCCAAACTGAATGAAATAGGTTTTGTCAGTATTTAGGGTAAGATTATTCGTCATCATCCAGGTAGATATTTTGTGCAATTCAGCATTGACAGTGTTGGGGAGTATGGCTGGGTTTGGGTGTGAGAAGACGTATGTAGTGTCATCTGTAAATAATATGGGTTTGAGTAGCTGTGATGCATTCGGTAAGTCATTGATGTAGATGAGAAAGAGGAGTGGTTCTAGGACACTTCCCTGTGGGACTCCTACTGTGATTGGTTGAGTGGAAGAGTTTGCACCATTTGTGTACACATAATGGCTTCTGTTACTAAGGTATGACTTTAGGTAGTTGAGGGAGTGGCCTTTTATACCATAGTGTGTTAATTTAGTGTGCAGCAGTTCATGGTCGACTGTATCAAAAGCTTTACATAATTATTATTATTATTATCAAAAAGAAGCGCTAAGCCACAAGGGCTATGCAGCAAGCTTTACATAAGTCAAGGAATACTCCCAGTGGGACTTCTTCTCGAGAGCGGTGTATATTAGCTCTAGCATGTGTATAACAGCATCATTTGTGCTTTTATTATTCCTGAATCCAAACTTGAGGTGAGGTAGGAATAGATCCGTCCATGAATTAATTTTTCAAAGATTTTAGAGTTGTGGTAAGTTAGAAATTGGTCTGTAGTCGGCTTGATCACCTCCTTTGTGGATGGGGGTGACACTCGCTATTTTGAGAGCTGCTGGGAAGGTGGAGGATTCAATGGACTTGTTAAAAAGTGTTGCAATAATTGGTGACAGTATTTGTGAAGCTTTTTTGTACATGAAAGTAGGCAAGTTGTTTATGTCTCCTGCCTATAGTAGTATACCTTGTACATGTTCATGTAGAAATAAAGATATATCACAATCATATGGAAACGCTAAACCCATAAGATTATACAGCGTCTGTGAGGGATGGAAGGTATTCAGGCTTAATTCAGGGAATTGGAGCACAGATCCAATTCCCAAGATCAAGAGCCCCCTCACCAGCGTCAAGGATTATTATAATAATCATGGGGGAGCGCTAAACCCGTAGGATTATATAGAGCATGGGGGAATAGAAGGTATTCAGGCTCAATTCAGGGAACCGGAGCACAGCTCCAATTCCCTAGATCAAGAGCCCCCTCAGAAGCGTCAAGGAACTTCCCTTTAGGGGTCCAGCATCAAGGAACCTCCCTTGAGGGGTCCAGCGTCAAAGAACCTCCTTTACCTGGAGTTTACCTGGAGAGAGTTCCGGGGGTCAACGCCCCCGCGGCCCGGTCTGTGACCAGGCCTCCTGGTGGATCAGAGCCTGATCAACCAGGCTGTTACTGCTGGCTGCACGCAAACCAACGTACGAGCCACAGCCCGGCTGATCAGGAACCGACTTTAGGTGCTTGTCCAGTGCCAGCTTGAAGACTGCCAGGGGTCTGTTGGTAATCCCCTTATGTATGCTGGGAGGCAGTTGAACAGTCTTGGGCCCCTGACACTTATTGTATGGTCTCTTAACGTGCTAGTGACACCCCTTCTTTTCATTGGGGGGATGTTGCAGAGTCTGCCAAGTCTTTTGCTTTCGTAGTGAGTGATTTTTGTGTGCAAGTTCGGTACTAGTCCCTCTAGGATTTTCCAGGTGTATATAATCATGTATCTCTCCTGCCTGCGTTCCAGGGAATACAGGTTCAGGAACCTAAAGCGCTCCCAGTAACTGAGGTGTTTTATCTCCGTTATGCGCGCCGTGAAGGTTCTCTGTACATTTTCTAGGTCAGCAATTTCACCTGCCTTGAAAGGTGCTGTTAGTGTGCAGCAATATTCCAGCCTAGATAGAACAAGTGACCTGAAGAGTGTCATCATGGGCTTGGCATCCCTCGTTTTGAAGGTTCTCATTATCCATCCTGTCATTTTTCTAGCAGATGCGATCGATACAATGTTATGGTCCTTGAAGGTGAGATCCTCCGACATGATCACTCCCAGGTCTTTGACGTTGGTGTTTCGCTCTATTTTGTAGCCAGAATTTGTTTTGTACTCTGATGAAGATTTAATTTCCTCGTGTTTACCATATCTGAGTAATTGAAATTTCTCATCGTTGAACTTCATATTGTTTTCTGCAGCCCACTGAAAGATTTGGTTGATGTCCGCCTGGAGCCTTGCAGTGTCTGCAATGGAAGACACTGTCATGCAGATTCGGGTGTCATCTGCAAAGGAAGACACAGTGCTGTGGCTGACATCCTTGTCTATGTCAGATATGAGGATGAGGAACAAGATGGGAGTGAGTACTGTGCCTTGTGGAACAGAGCTTTTCACCGTGCCTGCCTCGGACTTTACTCTGTTGACTACTACTCTCTGTGTTCTGTTAGTGAGGAAATTATAGATCCATCGACCGACTTTTCCTGTTATTCCTTTAGCACGCATTTTGTGCGCTATTACGCAATGGTCACACTTGTCGAAGGCTTTTGCAAAGTCTGTATATATTACATCTGCATTCTTTTTGTCTTCTAGTGCATCTAGGACCTTGTCGTAGTGAATTTTGTCTTCCATTGTAGACACTGCAAGGCTCCAGGCGGACATCAACCAAATCTTTCAGTGGGCTGCAGAAAACAATATGAAGTTCAACGATGAGAAATTTCAATTACTCAGATATGGTAAACATGAGGAAATCAAATCTTCATCAGAGTACAAAACAAATTCTGGCCACAAAATAGAGCGAAACACCAACGTCAAAGACCTGGGAGTGATTATGTCGGAGGATCTCACCTTCAAGGACCATAACATTGTATCAATCGCATCTGCTAGAAAAATGACAGGATGGATAATGAGAACCTTCAAAACTAGGGAGGCCAAGCCCATGATGACACTCTTCAGGTCACTTGTTCTATCTAGGCTGGAATATTGCTGCACTCTAACAGCACCTTTCAAGGCAGGTGAAATTGCCGACCTAGAAAATGTACAGAGAACTTTCACAGCGCGCATAACGGAGATAAAACACCTCAATTACTGGGAGCGCTTGAGGTTTCTAAACCTGTATTCCCTGGAACGCAGGAGGGAGAGATACATGATTATATACACCTGGAAAATCCTAGAGGGACTAGTACCGAACTTGCACACGAAAATCACTCACTACGAAAGCAAAAGACTTGGCAGACGATGCACCATCCCCCCAATGAAAAGCAGGGGTGTCACTAGCACGTTAAGAGACCATACAATAAGTGTCAGGGGCCCGAGACTGTTCAACTGCCTCCCAGCACACATAAGGGGGATTACCAACAGACCCCTGGCAGTCTTCAAGCTGGCACTGGACAAGCACCTAAAGTCAGTTCCTGATCAGCCGGGCTGTGGCTCGTACATTGGTTTGCGTGCAGCCAGCAGCAACAGCCTGGTTGATCAGGCGCTGATCCACCAGGAGGCCTGGTCACAGACCGGGCCGCGGGGGCATTGACCCCCGAAACTCTCTCCAGGTAAACTCCAGGTAAACTCCAGTGATCCAATAGTTGAGACAGATAGGAGCGACCTGTTCTAAACCCATGTTGCCCTGGGTTGTGTAACTGATGGGTTTCTAGATGGGTGGTGATCTTGCTTCTTAGGACTCTTTCAAAGATTTTTATGATATGGGATGTTAGTGCTCTCGGTCTGTAGTTCTTTGCTGTTGCTTTACTGCCCCCTTTGTGGAGTGGGGCTATGTCTGTTGTTTTTAGTAACTGTGGGACGACCCCCGTGTCCATGCTCTCTCTCCATAGGATGGTAAA
The DNA here is from genome assembly GCF_038502225.1 of Cherax quadricarinatus. Taxonomy (NCBI): domain Eukaryota; kingdom Metazoa; phylum Arthropoda; class Malacostraca; order Decapoda; family Parastacidae; genus Cherax; species Cherax quadricarinatus. The sequence goes on from NC_091292.1 coordinate 90,074,382, forward strand.
GGCTCGTGATAGGGGCTTCTTGCAGTTCTTGATGAACACGGAGTTCCATGAGTCTGGCCCTGAGGCAGAGTGCATGGGCATGTCATTTATCGCCTGTTCGAAGTCATTTGGCGTCAGGATAACATCAGATAGGCTTGTGTTAACCAAATTCTGTGGCTCTCTCATAAAAAAATCATTTTGATCATCGACTCTCAGTCTGGTTAGTGGCTTGCTAAAAACTGAGTCATATTGGGACTTGAGTAGCTCACTCATTTCCTTGCTGTCATCTGTGTAGGACCCATCTTGTTTAAGTAAGGGCCCAATACTGGACGTTGTTCTCAACTTTGATTTGGCATAGGAGAAGAAATACTTTGGGTTTCTTTCAATTTCATTTATGGCTTTTAGTTCTTCCCGCGATTCCTGACTCCTATAAGATTCCTTTAGCTTAAATTCGATGTTTGCTATTTCTCTGACCAGTGTCTCCCTACTCATTTCAGATAGATTAACCTCTTTTAGCCGCTCTGTTATTCTTTTCCGTCGCCTGTAAAGAGAGCGCCTGTCTCTTTCTATTTTACATCTACTCCTCCTTTTTCTTAGAGGAATAAGTCTTGTGCATACATCGAGTGCCACCAAGTTAATCTGTTCTAGGCATAAGTTGGGATCTGTGTTGCTTAGTATATCTTCCCAGCTTATATCGGTTAGGACTTGGTTTACTTGGTCCCACTTTATGTTTTTGTTATTGAAGTTGAATTTGGTGAATGCTCCCTCGTGACTAATCTCATTTTGTCGGTCTGGGGCTCTGCACATACATGTCTGAACCTCAATTATGTTGTGATCTGAGTATATTGTTTTTGATATGGTGACATTTCTTATCAGATCATCATTGTTAGTGAAGATGAGGTCTAGTGTATTCTCCAGTCTAGTAGGCTCTATTATTTGCTGGTTTAAATTGAATTTTGTGCAGAGATTTAAAAGCTCGTGTGAGTGTGAGTTTTCATCAGAGCTGCCTCCTGGTGTTATTACTGCAACAATATTATTTGCTATATTCCTCCATTTTAGGTGCCTTAAGTTGAAATCCCCCAGGAGCAAGATGTTGGGTGCAGGAGCTGGAAGATTTTTCCAGACAGTGGTCAATTTTTAACAGCTGTTCCTGGAATTGCTGGGATGTTGCATCCGGAGGCTTGTAGACTACCACAATGACTAGGTTTTGGTTCTCGACCTTTACTGCTAAAACTTCCACTACATCACTTCCTAGCAGAGTTTACTGCCAGAGGGGAATCATAGGCCTGTCCCGTGTGGAAAAATAATAATATTGAACTTTGTGTCAGAGGAAAGAAAGTCTCCCTGAAAGCATTGAGTATACATAGTGTATAGTGTATACTACAGTGGCTCCCTAGTATATTGATGATAAAGGCTAAAGTGTCATTTGAAAACAGGTGAATTTGTAAATGAAGTGATAAGCCTATAGAGGAAGGTGCCAGAAGTCGCCAGAAACTTACCACAGGTCAGCTGTTTTTAATAATCTTCCTGGCCTGCTAGTGTACTCGCATATAATCTAGTGATACCAGTGAATAGCAGAATACAGTGTTGTAGTAGCAACTAACCAGTATTATAATGGTACTTAGTGAAGTGGAGTGACTTTCATTAGTTTCTTTTTCTTGAAATACCAGACGTTACTGTGAATTTCATATAACCTGTAGTTACCAGCGGTCGCAATATACACAACGAGAAGCAATTATTACTACAGAAAAAGCGCCCTTCCTCCAAAATTTGCACCAGTCAACTATAGTGATAATATAGCATTTATTGTGGTGGAGACGGAAAAAAAAAAAAAATAGAGAAGCTAGATACAGCGATTGATAAACAAAGGTGGAGGCTCGACCGTTCGTCATTGTAGGAGCTGCCAGCAGTCACCGGCTCTTCAACACGCAAGTTATACTTTTGTATCAATCAAATCACATATTACTCGGGTAGATAATTTCCAGTAGATCCTTCATGTGTTAGCTCAAATCACCGACCAGTATGGTTTAAATAAGTGACCCACTGATCAGATCAGATAGACTGGTCCGAACCCTTGACTGGTCCGAACCCTTGACTGGTCCGAACCCTTGACTGGTCCGAACCCTGGACTGGTTTCAAACGGTTTCGTTGTGCACCACCTAGCAGGTTATTAATAGAATATTCAAGAGGTTGCTAGTAGAATTGCAGTAAATAAACCATTCAAATCATTATGAAGCTGTGTGTAGTCTGTGGTCAGTCAAACAAACGGGCTTCCACATGCATAAATTGTCATTTCTGTGGAAATTGGTGTCACGCCCCTTGTGCAGATATCCAAGAACTAGCTACAAGCAGTATTAAAACAGGGAAGTGTTTTTGGGTATGCCCAAATGAGATAAATCTGTGGACTAAAATCACAAGGGTATTAAAAGAGGTCAACATCAAAGCTGCTTTCATAGAAAACCTGGAAGCTTTCTACAACAGATGGGAACATAAAAAGTCCGGGCTGAATGGTACTGCCCTTGATACTGGCCATGTAGTCAGAAACTGTAAGGCTGGAGATGATGTCCTGGTAGTCAGTAAATGGGGGGCTGATAGTGCTGTCCTGGGAGACAGTAATGGGGAAGCTGGAGGTGCTGTCCTGGGAGACAGTAATGGTGAAGCTGGAGGTGCTGTCCTGGGAGACAGTAATGGTGAAGCTGGAGATGCTGTCCTGGGAGACAGTAATGGGGAAGCTGGAGATGCTGTCCTGGGAGACAGTAATGGTGAAGCTGGAGATTTTGTCCAGGTAGTCGGGAATTATACGCAGGAAGGAATACATATGAATGACCGCATAGGGGACAGGAGCCATAGTAGGGAAACAAGTGTAGTCAAAGATAAGATAAAACCAATATTGCAAACTAGAAATACCGCAGGAAATAGCAAACAAGAGGACTCCACTAGCAATAGTGAGGATATATTACCAAAAACAAATGGTGGGAGCTCCATTGTTGGTGCTAGGGAGGATAGAAGTAAGACAGGGAAACATGCACCAACAGGGAATACAGTCACAGAAACCCAAGGCAAACGGAAACCAAGCCTGTGCACATACTATGCACTCGGTATCTGCTGGCATGGGAAATCTGGAAAAACAGATGGGACGTGCAACTATGACCACCCTAGGAAATGCCATGCCCATATGACAACAGGAAAATGCAAACTCCCTTCCTGTAAGCTTTTTCACCCTGAACTGTGTACCTCTTCAGTACAGGAAAGACTGTGCTATAACTTAAATTGCCAGGCATACCATCTAAAGGGGACAAAAAGATACAAAACATCCAGGCCATGGGAAAACCTGGGTAGCCACAGCCACTCAAGAGGGAGAGGTTTTTTAGTGCCAGGAAGGAAAAAAAACTGGCAGGAAATGGCAGAAATCGTACACCAAATCCAGTCATTCCTGGAGTGGAACCACAGTCGATGGCCTCCACTCCAAACCAACAGATACAGATACTAATGCCGGAAAAAAAATCCCCCCCCAGTACCAACAATACCACCAGTCCGATAACATTCTTCTTTGCAAATATACAGGGTCTAAAGCCAGCAACAAACAACAAAATACCTTTCATCCGTGGACTGCTTGCAGAGGCAAAGGCAATGTTCGCGGCTTTCACTGAGACCCACATAAAGGATCACTTGGACAACGAAATATGGATCCCAGGTTACAACCTATACAGATGTGACAGAGTGAACAGGCAAAAGGGGGGGGGTTGGCCTGTACATTGCAGAGTCACTTGTTTGCACAGAACTGCTAAATGCCTCAAATGATGTAGTGGAAGTTTTAGCAGTAAAGGTCGAGAACCAAAACCTAGTCATTGTGATAGTCTACAAGCCTCCGGATGCAACATCCCAGCAATTCCAGGAACAGCTGTTAAAAATTGACCACTGTCTGGAAAACCTTCCAGCTCCTGCACCCAACATCTTGCTCCTGGGGGATTTCAACTTAAGGCACCTAAAATGGAGGAATATAGCAAATAATATTGTTGCAGTAATAACACCAGGAGGCAGCTCTGATGAAAACTCACACTCACGCGAGCTTTTAAATCTCTGCACAAAATTCAATTTAAACCAGCAAATAATAGAGCCTACTAGACTGGAGAATACACTAGACCTCATCTTCACTAACAATGATGATCTGATAAGAAATATCACCATATCAAAAACAATATACTCAGATCACAACATAATTGAGGTTCAGTCATGTATGCGCGGAGCCCCAGACCGACATAATGAGATTAGTCACGAGGGAGCATTCACCAAATTCAACTTCAATAACAAAAACATAAAGTGGGACCAAGTAAACCAAGTCCTAACCGATATAAGCTGGGAAGATATACTAAGCAACACAGACCCCAACTTATGCCTAGAACAGATTAACTCGGTAGCACTCGATGTATGCACAAGGCTTATTCCTCTAAGAAAAAGGAGGAGTAGATGTAAAACAGAAAGAGACAGGCGCTCCCTTTACAGGCGACGGAAAAGAATAACAGAGCGGCTAAAAGAGGTCAATATATCTGAAATGCGTAGGGAGACACTGGTCAGAGAAATAGCAAGCATCGAACTTAAGCTAAAAGAATCCTTTAGGAGTCAGGAATCGCGGGAAGAACTAAAAGCCATAAATGAAATCGAAAGAAACCCAAAGTATTTCTTCTCCTATGCCAAATCAAAATCGAGAACAACGTCCAGTATTGGGCCCCTACTTAAACAAGATGGGTCCTACACAGATGACAACAAGGAAATGAGTGAGCTACTCAAGTCCCAATATGACTCAGTTTTTAGCAAGCCGCTAACCAGACTGAGAGTCGAAGATCAAAATGAATTTTTTATGAGAGAGCCACAAAATTTGATTAACACAAGCCTATCCGATGTTATCCTGACGCCAAATGACTTCGAACAGGCGATAAATGACATGCCCATGCACTCTGCCCCAGGGCCAGACTCATGGAACTCTGTGTTCATCAAGAACTGCAAGAAGCCCCTATCACGAGCCTTTTCCATCCTATGGAGAGGGAGCATGGACACGGGGGTCGTCCCACAGTTACTAAAAACAACAGACATAGCCCCACTCCACAAAGGGGGCAGTAAAGCAACAGCAAAGAACTACAGACCAATAGCACTAACATCCCATATCATAAAAATCTTTGAAAGGGTCCTAAGAAGCAAGATCACCACGCATCTAGAAACCCATCAGTTACACAACCCAGGGCAACATGGGTTTAGAACAGGTCGCTCCTGTCTGTCTCAACTATTGGACCACTACGACAAGGTCCTAAATGCACTAGAAGACAAAAAGAATGCAGATGTAATATATACAGACTTTGCAAAAGCCTTCGACAAGTGTGACCATGGCGTAATAGCGCACAAAATGCGTGCTAAAGGAATAACAGGAAAAGTCGGTCGATGGATCTATAATTTCCTCACTAACAGAACACAGAGAGTAGTCGTCAACAGAGTAAAGTCCGAGGCAGCTACGGTGAAAAGCTCTGTTCCACAAGGCACAGTACTCGCTCCCATCTTGTTCCTCATCCTTATATCCGACATAGACAAGGATGTCAGCCACAGCACCGTGTCTTCCTTTGCAGATGACACCCGAATCTGCATGACAGTGTCTTCCATTGCAGACACTGCAAAGCTCCAGGCAGACATCAACCAAATCTTTCAGTGGGCTGCAGAAAACAATATGAAGTTCAACGATGAGAAATTTCAATTACTCAGATATGGTAAACATGAGGAAATTAAATCTTCATCAGAGTACAAAACAAATTCTGGCCACAAAATAGAGCGAAACACCAACGTCAAAGACCTGGGAGTGATCATGTCGGAGGATCTCACCTTCAAGGACCATAACATTGTATCAATCGCATCTGCTAGAAAAATGACAGGATGGATAATGAGAACCTTCAAAACTAGGGAGGCCAAGCCCATGATGACACTCTTCAGGTCACTTGTTCTATCTAGGCTGGAATATTGCTGCACACTAACAGCACCTTTCAAGGCAGGTGAAATTGCCGACCTAGAAAATGTACAGAGAACTTTCACGGCGCGCATAACGGAGATAAAACACCTCAATTATTGGGAGCGCTTGAGGTTCCTAAACCTGTATTCCCTGGAACGCAGGAGGGAGAGATACATGATTATATACACCTGGAAAATCCTAGAGGGACTAGTACCGAACTTGCACACGAAAATCACCCACTACGAAAGCAAAAGACTTGGCAGACGATGCACCATCCCCCCAATGAAAAGCAGGGGTGTCACTAGCACGTTAAGAGACCATACAATAAGTGTCAGGGGCCCGAGACTGTTCAACTGCCTCCCAGCACACATAAGGGGGATTACCAACAGACCCCTGGCAGTCTTCAAGCTGGCACTGGACAAGCACCTAAAGTCAGTTCCGGATCAGCCGGGCTGTGGCTCGTATGTTGGTTTGCGTGCAGCCAGCAGCAACAGCCTGGTTGATCAGGCTCTGATCCACCAGGAGGCCTGGTCTCAGACCGGGCCGCGGGGGCGTTGACCCCCGGAACTCTCTCCAGGTAAACATCATTTGAGGCATTAAGCAGTTCTGTGCAAACAAGTGACTCTGCAATGTACAGGCCAACCCCCCCCCCCTTTTGCCTGTTCACTCTGTCACATCTGTATAGGTTGTAACCTGGGATCCATATTTCGTTGTCTAATTGATCCTTTATGTGGGTCTCAGTGAAAACCGCGAACATTGCCTTTGCCTCTGCAAGCAGTCCACGGATGAAAGGTATTTTGTTGTTTGTTGCTGGCTTTAGACCCTGTATATTTGCAAAGAAGAATGTCATCGGACTGGTGGTATTGTTGGTACTGGGGGGGGGGATTTTTGTTCCGGCATTAGTATCTGTATCTGTTGGTTTGGAGTGGAGGCCATCAACTGTGGTTCCACTCCAGGAATGACTGGATTTGGTGTACAATTTCTGCCATTTCTTGCAAGTTTTTTTTCCTTCCTGGCACTAAAAAACCTCTCCCTGTTGAGTGGCTGTGGCTACCCAGGTTTTCCCATGGCCTGGATGTTTTGTATCTTTTTGTCCCCTTTAGATGGTGTGCCTGGCAATTTAAGTTATAGCACAGTCTTTCCTGTACTGAAGAGGTACACATTTCAGGGTGAAAAAGCTTACAGGAAGGGAGTTTGCATTTTCCTGTTGTCATGTGGGCACGGCATTTTCTAGGGTGGTCATAGTTGCACGTCCCATCTGTTTTTCCAGATTTCCCATGTCTGCAGATACCAAGTGCATAGTATGTGCACAGGCTTGGTTTCCGTTTGCCTTGGGTTTCTGTGACTGTATTCCCTGTTGGTGCATGTTTACCTGTCTTATTCCTATCTTCCCTAGCACCAACAATGGAGCTCCCACCAGTTGTTTTTGGTAATATATCCTCACTATTGCTAGTGGAGTCCTCTTGTTTGCTATTTCCTGTTGTATTTCTTGTTTGCAATATTGGTTTTATCTTATCTTTGACTACACTTGTTTTCCCACTACGGCTCCTGTCCCCTATGAGGTCATTTATATGCATTCCTTCCTGCGTATAATTCCCGACTACCTGGACAAAATCTCCAGCTTCACCATTACTGTCTCCCAGGACAGCACCTCCAGCTTCACCATTACTGTCTCCCAGGACAGCATCTCCAACTTCACCATTACTGTCTCCCAGGACAGCATCTCCAGCTTCACCATTACTGTCTCCCAGGACAGCACCTCCAGCTTCACCATTTCTGTCTCCCAGGACAGCACCTCCAGCTTCACCATTACTGTCTCCCAGGACAGCACCTCCAGCTTCACCATTACTGTCTGTTGTGATAGAAACACAGGCCTTATCTCTAGGCTTTATTGAACATAGAATCTTCATAGTACTTCTGCAACAACAAAATATAATGACTAGTACATCTAATAATGGCTTCTACAGGGATGGTGATGTCTTGCATATGTCAAGAGAAAAGTTATAACTACAGGCCACATATTTAAACTCACCATGTAATCTGCATCGGTGATAAATGGATAAAGTAGGAGAGAATCACACACCATATGTTGGTGCCCATGATGCACGCCAAACTGTTGTTGTTGTTAAGGGCCCCTAGAGGTGGTGCAGTATTATCCTGCTGCTGCTCCCCACAGGACCAGTATCACTACAATCTCCCCCTTCTAAAATATCAGAGACAGTAATCTCCCAAACTGTTAGGTGGGCGACGTACACGTCCCGACCTTCGTAGCCCTTGAGCCTCTTCACCAGGTTCGATATTTTCCAGCGGGGTTTGATTAACTGCTGGAGCAGAATCCTCTATTTCCATAGGGGTAGTCTCAAGGGGCTTTCCAGGAGAAAACGAAGCATCTTTCACATCTATTGGTGTATCTTGAGATTCCACACTAATAGGGATTTCAACTGGGGCTAAATGTCTTGTAGATACTGTAGTCTCTTCACCATTTTGGTAGCGAATGTGGGCGTAATGTGGATTAGCTTGCAGGAGCTCTACCTCTTCCACTAAAGGATCCGTCTTGTTCATCCTACGGTGACTCTTCAGGAGAACGGGTCCAGGATGACATAACCAAGTGGGCACGGAGGCTCCCGTAGAGGAACGACGTGAATAGTTGAGGAGTCTTTCATGAGGGGTTGCATTAGTAGCTGTGCACAGCAGTGATCTAATAGAGTGAAGTGCATCAGGTAGGACAGTTTGCCAGTGTTGAACAGGTAGATTGCGCGACTTTAATGTCATTGTAACTGCCTTCCATATAGTACCATTGAACCGCTCCACTTGACCATTGCCTTGAGGGTTGTAGCTTGTTGTTCTGCTGCAGGCAATACCTTTGCTAGCCAAAAACTCCTGAAGTTCGTTACTCATGAACGAGGATCCCCTGTCTGAATGGATATAAGCTGGCATACCAAAAATAGAGAACAACTGTGAAAGACAACTAATAACAGTTGAAGCAGCCATATTTGCACAGGGGAATACAAAGGGAAACCTTGAATATTCATCTACTATGTTAAGGAAATACCTATTCTGATTTGTGCTTGGTAGAGGTCCTTTGAAATCTATATTCAATCTTTCGAAAGGCTGGGTGGATTTTATGAGATGAGTCTTCTCTGGCTGATGAAAGTTTGGCTTGCACTCTGCACATACTCTGCATGCTCTGATCACTTGTCGCACATCTTCCACTGAGTAGGGCATGTTCTTTGATTTGACAAAATGGTACAGGCGTGTAACTCCTGGGTGACACAAAGCCTTGTGGAGAGCTGAGAGTGATTGCAAATCATGACATGCTGCTCCACAGTGGGACCTAGAGAATGCATCAGGTGAGATGTTCTCTTGACCCGGTCGGTACAGAATATCAAAGTCATAACACGATAGTTCCATCCTCCAGCGTAATATCTTGTCATTCTTTATCCTACTTTTGTGCCTCTTGTCGAACATATACATCACGGACCGTTGGTCAGTCCTTATGGTGAAATGTCTACCAGTTAAATAATGCCTCCAGTGGCGAACTGCTTCTATGATGGTCTGGGCTTCCTTTTCTACAGCAGCATAACATTTCTCTGATCCTTGAAAAGTTCTCGAAAAGAAGGCTACTGGTCGTCCTGCCTGAGATAAGACTGCAGCAATGGCAATGTCAGATGCATCCGTTTCCACTTCGAATGGTAGGGACTCATCAATGGCTTGAACTACTGAGTTTTCAATGTCCTGTTTGAGAGTATGGAAAGCGGCTTCTGCTTCCTTTGTCACAGGAAATGTGGTAGCACTCAATGGGCGGACTTTACTTGAATAGTTGTAGATCCATTGTGAGTAATAAGCAAAGAGACCAAGAGTTCTTCGGAGTGACTTTTTGTCTTGAGGCATTGGAAGTTCCCGTAGAGGTCGTAGTCGTTCAGGGTCTGGGAATATTGAACCTCCTTCCACTACATAACCAAGGATGCTAAGCCTTTTAGTTGAAAAAGTGCACTTTTCCTCATTGTAACTGATATTTTTCTTCTTGGCGGCTTCCAAAAACTTATCAAGGTTTGCATCATGTTCCTCCTGGGTCTTGCCACAAATGGTAACATTATCTAAATACGCGTAAGTTCCCATGAGTTGCTCTTCCTGAATGAGTGAATCCATAATTCGTTGGAAGCAGGCTACCCCATTGGTGACTCCAAAAGGGACTCTGGTAAACTGATACAGGCCATCACTAGCCTGAAACGCTGTGTATGGTTTATCTTCATTCCTTATAGGGACTTGATGATAGGCACTCTGCAGATCAATTGTGCTAAACACGTAGTACTGAGCAATTTTGTTCACTGTATCGTCAATTCGAGGTAGAGGGTACCCATCAAGAAGTGTAAATTTGTTGATTGTCTCAGAGTAATCGATAGCCAGTCTCCGTTTCCTATAACCATCTTTAACAACAACAACCTGTGCACGCCAAGGGGAATCACTCGGTTCTATAATACCCTCCTTCAGCAGCCTCTGAGTTTCTTTCTCAATGAACATCCGATCCTCATAAGAATAGCGGCGTGACTTAGCTGATATAGGATGGCAATCCGCGGTAAGATTTGCAAACAGCTTTGGTGGGTCTACCCTTAAAGTGCTAAGCCCACAGACAACAAGAGGAGGCAGTTCACCTCCATATGTTAAGGTGACACTACCATGCAGCTTCTGAAAGTCCTGACCAAGGATAACATCAGAGCACAGTTGTGGCAGAATAGCTAAATGTACATCTTGATAATCCTTTCCATTAACTCTGAGATTTACCTTACAAAACCCTAAGGTCTGAATAGAGAGAGATGTTGATGCCATGGAAACGGTACCTGATGAGTGATGTAGAGTCAAGGAGAGCCGTTTAACTAAGTCAAGGTTGATGAAACTCTCTGAGCTGCCACTATCAATAAGACCATCTACTTCTGTTCCTTTGATGAATACTTTCACAACTGCCTTTGACAGTGAATTTGGAGTAGCCGCAGAAGTCACTGTTGCTAGAGTCGCATGATCACTGGAATGTGTGGAGGCACTAGCTCTTGTTGATGCATTAGCACGACATACTTTAGCAAAGTGACCTTTCTTGTGGCATTTATGGCACATTGCTTCACGAGCAGGACACTTTGGACGTGGATGTCTTGAAAAACCACAAAAGAAACACACCGTACCTGCTGCTGCTGTCACTGAGGCAGGTTCCCCAGTAACTTCATTGCAAGAGTCTTGGTCAGGAATTGCAGCACTTACCACTCGAGAAGGCTGAGTGGTACTGTATACTTCAGAATTCTTCTGGGCTGAATCTAGAGCTCTTGCCTGGTCAAAGGCAGCGGCTAAGTCGAGAGTTTTATTCTCCAATAAACGCTGCCTTATTATTGGTGATTGCAGGCCACTGATAAAAGCATCCCTGATGGACTCTTCACAATACTGAGCAGCTGTCACTGCTTGGAAGTGACAGTCCTTACCTAAAATTTTCAGTGCTTGAAAGTATTCCTCTAAGGACTCATCAATCTGCTGGCGGCGAGTTGCAAGGCGATAGCGTGCAAAGATTTCATTTGTAGGTTTAATATACTGAGACTTGAGGGTTTTGATAGCATCTTCGTAGGTATTACACTCAGAAATAGCCTCATATATCTTAGGTGACACAAAATTGATGAGCAGACTTAGTTTATCTAGATCTTCTTTAGGAAGGGCTCCCAAGAAGTTTTCGAAAGTCTTAAACCAGTGCTTCCATTCCTGAGCAGCCGTTGATAAGCTGGGGTCACAGTCTAGCCTCTCAGGTTTCAGTAAACGCTCCATGTTGTGATGTAGTCTAGCGCAGGATCACCACCAGGTAGCCCAGGATTCTATGTTCAATAAATTGTTGTGATAGAAACACAGGCCTTATCTCTAGGCTTTATTGAACATAGAATCTTCATAGTACTTCTGCAACAACAAAATATAATGACTAGTACATCTAATAATGGCTTCTACAGGGATGGTGATGTCTTGCATATGTCAAGAGAAAAGTTATAACTACAGGCCACATATTTAAACTCACCATGTAATCTGCATCGGTGATAAATGGATAAAGTAGGAGAGAATCACACACCATATGTTGGTGCCCATGACGCACGCCAAACTGTTGTTGTTGTTAAGGGCCCCTAGAGGTGGTGCAGTATTATCCTGCTGCTGCTCCCCACAGGACCAGTATCACTACACTGTCTCCCAGGACAGCACCTCCAGCTTCACCATTACTGTCTCCCAGGACAGCACCTCCAGCTTCACCATTACTGTCTCCCAGGACAGCACTATCAGCCCCACATTTACTGACTACCAGGACATCACCTCCAGCCTTACAGTTTCTGACTACATGGCCAGTATCAAGGGCAGTACCATTCAGCCCAGACTTTTTATGTTCCCATCTGTTGTAGAAAGCTTCCAGGTTGTCTATGAAAGCAGCTTTGATGTTATCCTCTTTTAATACCCTTGTGATTTTAGTCCACAGATTTATCTCCTTTGGGCATACCCAAAAACACTTCCCTGTTTTAATACTGCTTGTAGCTAGTTCTTGGATATCTGCACAAGGGGCGTGACACCAATTTCCACAAAAATGGCAATTTATCCATGTGGAAGCCCGTTTGTTTGATTTATTGCAGACTACACACAGCTTCATAATGATTTGAATGGTTGATTTACTGTAATTCTACTAGCAACCTCTTGAATACTCTATTAGTAACTTCTTTAAGTAAAGCTCTAGCTATCTGTATTTCTATTTCTAACTGTACTTTTATATCAGGACAGCTTACCGGAGTACGCTCCTGGAGTTTGTTTTATATTTATTGTTTGTGTTTATAAGGGCGCCTACAACCCCATCCGTTTACAGTCTGCTTTATTGTCCAACGAATCCGTTTGAAACCGGCCAAGGGTTCGACCAGTCGAGGGGTCCAGCGTCAAGGAACCTTCCTTGAGGGGTCCAGCGTCAAGGAACCTCCCTTGAAGGGCCCAGCGTCAAAGAACCTCCTTTGAGGGGTCCAGCATCAAGGAACCTCCCTTGAGGGGTCCAGCGTCAAGGAACCTCCCTTGAGGGGTCCAGCATCAAGGAACCTCCCTTGAGGGGCCCAGCATCAAGGAACCTCCCTTGAGGGGCCCAGCGTCAAAGATCCTACCTTGAGGGGCTCAGCGTCAAGGAACCTCCCTTGAGGGGCCCAGCGTCAAAGAACCTCCCTTGAGGGGCCATGTCCACCTACCCTCGTCTTCGACAACTTTCTAAACTCAGTTCAGTGCTCTGGAACTAATATACAACCTTGTGCCTACCAGTGTTTTATTATAAATAAAGTAAATTTTTTTTTTATATTTTATTGGAAACAGTACAGAACAGTAAAGGTAAAATACAGGACCTATTCAGCAACAGATGTAATAACCTTCCATTGCTCAATAATTCACCCCACACACAGCCCTGTGTGGGCTCCCCCCCCCCCCCCGTTATCCCCCTCCTATTCTAAAGCAAACAGGTTTGCCACAGCAACCTGCATCAATCTTACAGACATGATGACATATATACATTAACATTACAGTTGTCTTGCTCGTCCAACACAGTGTATTACACAACCACAATACTGCTTGAACAGTGTACTAACACCAGTCATGGCTTAGATATATAGCAGAACAATTAATACATCACCACAAACTGAAATACATTCAGCACATATAAATAATTCACTACAGGTAAGGACACCTATCAGTGAAAGTCTCCCCAGCACAAACATGTGGGAAGCCTCACCCCTTCCCCTTTGCGCTACTGATTATTATTATTATTATTATTAAAGATTAGCCGGTATTCTCCCGGCCCGGGCCTTTTCCAAGTGGTGGCCCGACCTTGGCTCCCTCTTTAGGGAGTGTCTGAGACCTAAGTCTCCCATGGGAGGAGGCACAAGTACCTCCTCATCTTTGGGACCAACTGTCCCCAGGCCTAGCCACAAGCTAGGCCTCTCTGGTCTGCCATCCCCGCCCCAAAGGGGCAAATGGGAATGACAGTCTTATGAGCTAAAGGCTCGGGCTCAGGCACCTACCCTACCCTAGAAGGGTTAGGCATGGTGTCGATGCGCTACTGATTAAATTCATGAGGTATATCTACGCTGATGGCTCCCTGACAATGGGATGGCAGGAAGTGGTTATCGTAAATCAAGCTAAAAATACTGCAATACGGTTTATATTTATAATAAAAAACAAGCGCTAAACCTACTAGGGTCAATTGTAATGCAGAAATATATTAGGATTAATATTATTAGAATTACAAACTGAACTGTTTGCCATACTTGTTGCGCTCAAGCTTGTGGAAACTACCAACTCGACCACTTTGTGACTTGCCTCATTACTTGTCTGAGACCTGATTGTAACGTGCTTGTGTATGAAGCTAGTCACAGATATATACAAATTATTAAGAAAGGGATTAATCCCCGGATTATAGTCAAGCTTTTGTGGCTTCCCCTCTTACATAAGCCTCCAGGAGCATGACAAAGTTGATAACAGCTAAGCAAGCTTTAAGTAAAGAGAATGTAGAACATAATATTGGTTTCTCAATATATATATATATATATATATATATATATATATATATATATATATATATATATATATATATATATATATATATATATATATATATATATATAATATATATATATATATGTATATATATATATATATATATATATATATATATATATATATATATATATATATATATATATATATATATATATATATATATATATATATATATATGTCGTGCCAAATATGTAAAACTGGTCAATTAGCAAGAACTCATTTAAAATTAAGTTCTTTATAAAATTTTCTCTTATACGTTTAAAGATATATTTTTTTCATTAATGTTGATGTAAAAATTTTTAATTTTGCACCAAAAGGAACTTAAAAAACTTACCTAACCTTATTATAACAAGAACAATTTATTTTAGCCTAACCCAACTAAATATATTTTAGATTTGTTTACAATAATTTAATACTAAACAAACACAGTGAAATATATTTTTTTCGTTAGGTTCAGAATGATTTTGGCGAAATTATTGCATACACAAATTTTCACTAGTCCTATATGGCAAGATGAACGTTGCTATTTAAGCCAAGATCGCAAGTTCTGCCTATTCGGAACGACATATATATATATATATATATATATATATATATATATATATATATATATATATATATATATATATATATATATATATATATATATATTTATATATGTCGTGCCGAATAGGCAGAATTTGCGATCTTGGCTTAATTAACAACGTTCATCTTGCCATATAGGAGAAGTGAAAATTTGTGTATGCAATAATTTCACCAAAATCATTCTGAACCTAACGAAAAAAATATATTTCACTGTGTTTGTTTAGTATTAAATTATTGTAAACAAATCTAAAATATATTTAGTTGGGTTAGGCTAAAATAAATTCTTCTTGTTATAGTAAGGTTAGGTAAGTTTTCTAAGTTCCTTCTGGTGCAAAATTAAAAATTAAAAGTTGTCGTAGTCGTGAAGCGTGTCAGCGTGCCTCGTTGTGCTCCGGGTTTTTCGTGTTTTCACGGTCGCTCTTACGTGCTAGAACTTTAATTTGTGTCATCAATCCTATACGATACATCCCTCTAGCGCCTGGAACAAATCTTGGGCGGAAAACATTATATACTGAGTCAAAAAAGGAGAATTAGTGTGCACTAGCAGAGTTTACTGCCAGAGGGGAATCATAGGCCTGTCCCGTGTGGAAAAAAATAATAATTGAACTTTTCATGTCAGAGGAAAGAAAGTCTCCCTGATAACATTGAGTATACATAGTGTATAGTGTATACTACAGGGGCTCCCTAGTATATTGATGATAAAGGCTAAAGTGTCATTTGAAAACAGGTGAATTTGTAAATGAAGTGATAAGCCTATAGAGGCAGGTGCCAGAAGTCGCCAGAACTTACCACAGGTCAGCTGTTTTTAATAATCTTCCTGGCTTGCCAGTGTACTCGCATATAACTAGTGATACCAGTGATTAGCAGAATACAGTGTTGTAGTAGCAACTAACCAGTATTATAATGGTACTTAGTGGAGTGGAGTGACTTTCATTAGTTTCTTTTTCTTGAAATACGAGACGTTACTGTGAATTTCATATAACCTGTAGTTACCAGCAGTCGCAATATACACAACGAGAAGCAATTATTACTACAGAAAAAGCGTCCTTCCTCCAAAATTTGCACCAGTCAACTATAGTGATAATATAGCATTTATTGTGGTGGAGACGGAAAAAAGAAAAAAAAAAAAAAAAAAAGAGAAAAGCCAGATACAGCGATTGATAAACAAGGAGGTGACCGTTCGTCATTGTAGGAGCTGCCAGATATCACCGGCTCTTCAACACGCAAGTTATACTTTTGTATCAGTCAAATCACATATTACTCGGGTAGATAATTTCCAGTAGATCCTTCATGTGTTAGCTCAAATCACCGACCAGTATGTTTTAAATAAGTGACCCACTGATCAGAGCAGATCGTCTGGCCCGAACCCTTGCCTGGTCCGAACCCTTGACTGGTCCGAACCCGGGACTGGTTTCAAACAGTTTCGTTGGACAATAAAGCAGACTGTAAACGGATGGGGTTGTAGGCGCCCTATAAACACAAACATTAAAAATCAGGAACGTGACGGTAAGCTGTCCAATATACAAAAAGAGTTAGAAACAGAAATACAAATAGCTAGAGCTTCATTTAAGGTTATTAATAGAATTTTCAAGAGGTTGCTAGTAGAATTTGCAGTAAATCAACCATTCAAATCATTATGAAGCCCTGTGTAGTCTGTGGTCAGTCAAACAAACGGGCTTCCACATGGATAAATTGTCATTTTTGTGGAAATTGGTGTCACGCCCCTTGTGCAGATATCCCAGAACTAGCTACAAGCAGTATTAAAACAGAGAAGTGTTTTTGGGTATGCTCAAATGAGGAAAATCTGTGGACTAAAATCACAAGGGTATTAAAAGAGGACAACATCAAAGCTGCTTTCATAGAAAACCTGGAAGCTTTCTACAACAGATGGGAACATAAAATGTCTGGGCTGAATGGTACTGCCCTTGATACTGGCCATGTAGTCATAAACTGTAAGGCTGGAGGTGATGTCCTGGTAGTCAGTAAATGTGGGGCTGATAGTGCTGTCCTGGGAGACAGTAATGGTGAAGCTGGAGGTGCTGTCCTGGGAGACAGTAATGGTGAAGCTGGAGGTGCTGTCCTGGGAGACAGTAATGGTGAAGCTGGAGGTGCTGTCCTGGGAGACAGAAATGGTGAAGCTGGAGATACTGTCCTGGGAGACAGAAATGGTGAAGCTGGAGGTGCTGTCCTGGGAGACAGAAATGGTGAAGCTGGAGATACTGTCCTGGGAGACAGTAATGGTGAAGCTGGAGGTGCTGTCCTGGGAGACAGAAATGGTGAAGCTGGAGATACTGTCCTGGGAGACAGAAATGGTGAAGCTGGAGATATTGTCCAGGTAGTCGGGAATTATACGCAGGAAGGAATACATATAAATGATCTCATAGGGGACAGGAGCCATAGTAGGGAAACAAGTGTAGTCAAAGATAAGATAAAACCAATATTGCAAACTAGAAATACCGCAGGAAATAGCAAACAAGAGGACTCCAATAGCAATAGTGAGGATAAATTACCAAAAACAACTGGTGGGAGCTCCATTGTTGGTGCTAGGGAGGATAGAAGTAAGACAGGGAAACATGCACCAACAGGGAATACAGTCACAGAAACCCAAGGCAAGCGGAAACCAAGCCTGTGCACATACTATGCACTTGGTATCTGCTGGCATGGGAAATCTGGAAAAACAGATGGGACATGCAACTATGACCACCCTAGAAAATGCCATGCCCATATGAAAACAGGAAAATGCAAACTCCCTTCCTGTAAGCTTTTTCACCCTGAAATGTGTACCTCTTCAGTACAGGAAAGACTGTGCTATAACTTAAATTGCCAGGCATACCATCTAAAGGGGACAAAAAGATACAAAACATCCAGGCCATGGGAAAACCTGGGTAGCCACAGCCACTCAAGAGGGAGAGGTTTTTTAGTGCCAGGAAGGAAAAAAAACTGGCAGGAAATGGCAGAAATCGTACACCAAATCCAGTCATTCCTGGAGTGGAACCACAGTCGATGGCCTCCACTCCAAACCAACAGATACAGATACTAATGCCGGAAAAAAAATCCCCCCCCAGTACCAACAATACCACCAGTCCGATAACATTCTTCTTTGCAAATATACAGGGTCTAAAGCCAGCTACAAACAACAAAATACCTTTCATCCGTGGACTGCTTGCAGAGGCAAAGGCAATGTTCGCGGCTTTCACTGAGACCCACATAAAGGATCACTTGGACAACGAAGTATGGATCCCAGGTTACAACCTATACAGATGTGACAGAGTGAACAGGCAAAAGGGGGGGGTTGGCCTGTACATTGCAGAGTCACTTGTTTGCACAGAACTGCTTAATGCCTCAAATGACGTAGTGGAAGTTTTAGCAGTAAAGGTCGAGAACCAAAACCTAGTCATTGTGGTAGTCTACAAGCCTCCGGATGCAACATCCCAGCAATTCCAGGAACAGCTGTTAAAAATTGACCACTGTCTGGAAAATCTTCCAGCTCCTGCACCCAACATCTTGCTCCTGGGGGATTTCAACTTAAGGCACCTAAAATGGAGGAATATAGCAAATAATATTGTTGCAGTAATAACACCAGGAGGCAGCTCTGATGAAAACTCACACTCACACGAGCTTTTAAATCTCTGCACAAAATTCAATTTAAACCAGCAAATAATAGAGCCTACAAGACTGGAGAATACACTAGACCTCATCTTCACTAACAATGATGATCTGATAAGAAATGTCACCATATCAAAAACAATATACTCAGATCACAACATAATTGAGGTTCAGACATGTATGCATGGAGCCCCAGACCGACAAAATGAGACTAGTCACGAGGGAGCATTCACCAAATTCAACTTCAATAACAAAAACATAAAGTGGGACCAAGTAAACCAAGTCCTAACCGATATAAGCTGGGAAGATATACTAAGCAACACAGACCCAAACTTATGCCTAGAACAGATTAACTCGGTGGCACTCGATGTATGCACAAGGCTTATTCCTCTAAGAAAAAGGAGGAGTAGATGTAAAATAGAAAGAGACAGGCGCTCCCTTTACAGGCGACGGAAAAGAATAACAGAGCGGCTAAAAGAGGTCAATATATCTGAAATGCGCAGGGAGACACTGGTCAGAGAAATAGCAAGCATCGAACTTAAGCTAAAAGAATCCTTTAGGAGTCAGGAATCGCGGGAAGAACTAAAAGCCATAAATGAAATCGAAAGAAACCCAAAGTATTTCTTCTCCTATGCCAAATCAAAATCGAGAACAACGTCCAGTATTGGGCCCCTACTTAAACAAGATGGGTCCTACACAGATGACAGCAAGGAAATGAGTGAGCTACTCAAGTCCCAATATGACTCAGTTTTTAGCAAGCCGCTAACCAGACTGAGAGTCGAAGACCAAAATGAATTTTTTATGAGAGAGCCACAAAATTTGACTAACACAAGCCTATCCGATGTTATCCTGACGCCAAATGACTTCGAACAGGCGATAAATGACATGCCCATGCACTCTGCCCCAGGGCCAGACTCATGGAACTCTGTGTTCATCAAGAACTGCAAGAAGCCCCTATCACGAGCCTTTTCCATCCTATGGAGAGGGAGCATGGACACGGGGGTCGTCCCTCAGTTACTAAAAACAACAGACATAGCCCCACTCCACAAAGGGGGCAGTAAAGCAACAGCAAAGAACTACAGACCAATAGCACTAACATCCCATATCATAAAAATCTTTGAAAGGGTCCTAAGAAGCAAGATCACCACCCATCTAGAAACCCATCAGTTACACAACCCAGGGCAACATGGGTTTAGAACAGGTCGCTCCTGTCTGTCTCAACTACTGGATCACTACGACAAGGTCCTAAATGCACTAGAAGACAAAAAGAATGCAGATGTAATATATACAGACTTTGCAAAAGCCTTCGACAAGTGTGACCATGGCGTAATAGCGCACAAAATGCGCGCTAAAGGAATAACAGGAAAAGTCGGTCGATGGATCTATAATTTCCTCACTAACAGAACACAGAGAGTAGTCGTCAACAGAGTAAAGTCCGAGGCAGCTACGGTGAAAAGCTCTGTCCCACAAGGCACAGTACTAGCTCCCATCTTGTTCCTCATCCTCATATCCGACATAGACAAGGATGTCAGCCACAGCACCGTGTCTTCCTTTGCAGATGACACCCGAATCTGCATGACAGTGTCTTCCATTGCAGACACTGAAAGGCTCCAGGCGGACATCAACCAAATCTTTCAGTGGGCTGCAGAAAACAATATGAAGTTCAACGATGAGAAATTTCAATTACTCAGATATGGTAAACATGAGGAAATTAAATCTTCATCAGAGTACAAAACAAATTCTGGCCACAAAATAGAGCGAAACACCAACGTCAAAGACCTAGGAGTGATTATGTCGGAGGATCTCACCTTCAAGGACCATAACATTGTATCAATCGCATCTGCTAGAAAAATGACAGGATGGATAATGAGAACCTTCAAAACTAGGGAGGCCAAGCCCATGATGACACTCTTCAGGTCACTTGTTCTATCTAGGCTGGAATATTGCTGCACTCTAACAGCACCTTTCAAGGCAGGTGAAATTGCCGACCTAGAAAATGTACAGAGAACTTTCACGGCGCGCATAACGGAGATAAAACACCTCAATTACTGGGAGCGCTTGAGGTTTCTAAACCTGTATTCCCTGGAACGCAGGAGGGAGAGATACATGATTATATACACCTGGAAAATCCTAGAGGGACTAGTACCAAACTTGCACACGAAAATCACTCACTACGAAAGCAAAAGACTTGGCAGACGATGCACCATCCCCCCAATGAAAAGCAGGGGTGTCACTAGCACGTTAAGAGACCATACAATAAGTGTCAGGGGCCCGAGACTGTTCAACTGCCTCCCAGCACACATAAGGGGGATTACCAACAGACCCCTGGCAGTCTTCAAGCTGGCACTGGACAAGCAACTAAAGTCAGTTCCTGATCAGCCGGGCTGTGGCTCGTACGTTGGTTTGCGTGCAGCCAGCAGCAACAGCCTGGTTGATCAGGCGCTGATCCACCAGGAGGCCTGGTCACAGACCGGGCCGCGGGGGCGTTGACCCCCGAAACTCTCTCCAGGTAACTCCAGGTCTCCAGGTATACGAGAAAATTTTAGAAAGGACTTAATTTTAAATGAGTTCTTGCTAATTGACCAGTTTTACATATTTGGCACGACATATATATATATATATATATATATATATATATATATATATATATATATATATATATATATATATATATATATATAATAAATATATATATATATATATATATATATATATATATATATATATATATATATATATATATATATATATATATATATTATATATATATATATATATATATATATATATATATATATATATATATATATATATATATATAATGTATATATATATAGCTAAATAATAGCTAAACTCCTTACGATTCAGAACCAAACGATCACCAAACTAACTCAAGAAATGCAGGAACTAAAAGCTAGCAATGCAGATTACCTCAACAAGATCACTGCTCTAGAACATAAACTAGACACTCTGGAACAACAAAGCAACACCCACACCCAGTCCCTAGACACCATCAACACTCTAAAAGACCAAGTCACCCTACTTACTACCAACATTACAGAGGAAAGATCAAGAGTGGACCAACAACTTGCCAATGTCATAACCAACTTCCAAGACCATAATGACCAACAGCAGCTATCTGACGCTGTTGTAGTTAACAGCAAACATCTCCCAGCCACAGTCACCCAAGAGACCTGCATGGAGACCACCCTGCAGCTTATCAAGGACCACCTTCGCCTTAACATACGTAGTGATGACCTAAAGGATTGCAAACTGATGGGCTACCAAGCAGGTAAAAAAACAGTGCTGTTAAAATTCCAAACTAGCCTACAAAGAAACAACCTACTGAAAACATCTATTTCTATGAAAACTGATGTTTACGTCAATGAATGCCTTACCAAAACAAGACAAAGCCTTCTTTATCGGCTAAGAAAATTACGCTATGCCCAAAAAATCCACCAGTGCTTTGTGAGGGATGGAAAAATCGCAGTTAGGAAACAGCCCACTGGGAAGAAATACTTCATCTCTACAGAACATGATCCCCTCAAGGAAGGTTCCTTGATGTTGGTGAAGGGCTCTTGATTTAGGGAATTGGATCTGTGCTCCAGTTCCCCTAATTGAGCATGAATGCCTTCCACATACCCCCCAGGTGCTGTATAATCCTCCGGGTTTAGCGCTTCCCCCTTGATTATAATAATAATAATACAGAACATGACCTTAAAACATTCCTAAGTGAGGCTGGACTAACAGAATCAGAGTAAAGTGCAAATAATACCCACAGTCCACAGTTAGTGTTATATTGTCATAAATTTGTGCCCCCCTAAAATTCTAATACCCCAACTACTTTTGATTGTCATTGTTGTATTCAACGACTATTCTACCTCATAGTCTTAATTTGTTTAATATCTACAGAATCTATCTCCTTTTTTTTACAACTTACCACATCACTGTTCTATCTTATTTTATTATAAACTAGCCATAACTTGTCCTCAATAATTCTACCTCACTTTAAGAAATACTAAATTGCCCAATTTTATTCTAAAATCCCTACTATTGCCCAATTTTGCTTTAAACTATATTGATCAAACTTATTGTAAACTTCTTTTATTGACCATTTTATTCTATACTTTTAAACTAGTATTTTCAACTACAACTTTTATATTATCCTGTCTACCATCTTACTAGCATATTATAACCAAGTCATTGCCATTTTTATTTTTATCATTTTTTTTTTTTTTTATTATTCTTTTGCTACCTTAACTTGTGTATTTTATCCTGTCAATTTAAATCTAGTTATACTCTAATTCTTGTAAACAACTTATATAAGACCTTAGTGCAATTACAATTGAGAGTCTTGTGCCTTTTTTATATTATTAGATTAAAACACAGCTGTACTATAGTCAATACCAAATTCATTATATTAGACCATAGTGCAATTACTAGTGAGAGACTGGTGCTATTTTTAATTTGTATTTTTATATTATTAGATTAAATCTAGTTGTACTATAGCTCATTCTAGCTCAAAACATAGACTCCACAAAAGTCATTATATTAGACCTTAGTGCAATTACAAGTGAGAGTCTTGTTCTATTTTAAATTTGCATTTTTATATTACTAGTTTATACCTAGTTGTACTTTAGTTCATTCCAGCACAACACATAGACAACATCAACTTCATTATGTGTAGTAGTGACTATACTCTATATGACCAATATACTCTAGCTATATACTTATCCAAACTTCCCACCACTACAGATATCAGTACTAGAACTCAACACATAACTCAGGATATAAATAACCATAATTTAAACCTAGAAGATGATTGATCACGTTGACCCTGATCTAAACCTCCATAATCTGACACCCAATCAAAACCTATTGGAAAGTAACTGCCTTTATTACACAGCAACACAAGCCAGCACTATCCTAAGCAATGCTAAAAGTCTATCAGTACTTAACTACAACATCAGGTCCTTAAGCAAACACTATGATGACCTGGAAATAAATGGTATAAAATACCGACACAATGGAAATATAAACACATCTGCAGTATAATGTGATCCTTTATTGACTACGTTTCGCCCACACAGTGGGCTTTTTCAAGTCACGAACAGAACTACCTGGGGTGGAAGGAACGCGAGTATTTATAGTCAGGTTCAGAATGCTGAGGTCAGGTGGAGAATGCTGCATCTGATGATGTACCGAGTGGGGTTATAGAGTCTAAAATCTTGGGTAGCTTGGAAAGGAGATTGGATAAGTTTATGAGCAGACCTTCTACAGTGTTCTTATGTGGGATAGCGATGAAGAAGTTTCTTGGCAAGTGGTTCAGCTATGTTATAGAAGCCACTATTCTGGTTGAAGTTGTCGGATATAGAAATAAGTGATGATTCCAGGATTCTTCGGTATTGAGTGTTGTCTTCTGTGGCCAATTAGGCCTGAGTGGTTGAGGGGAGAGGACGTGTGTGTTGAGTGAAGTCCTAGGCCTTCTATATCAGAACTGCTTATCTCACCCGACTGATAACTCATCATGCAACAAATATCGTTGGAGCGCAGCTGAATTGCTGCTGGAACTCTTATGTGTGAACTGTGACTAGTGATATACCTAGTGAAACACAAATATGTTAATGTGAAGTGGCTGTAGGAGGCTACACCTTCACTCCACCTCGCCTCTCTCCCCTCCTTCCTCGATTTGGAACTCAGCCATTTGCCTCTATTTACTTATGGTCTAGAGGCGGTTTTTGCCAGACCACATAAATGCTTGAGTGCCCGTGTCAGTCCCCTGTGCCGCACTCCACTCATCTTACGAATATGTCTCCTGTGTGCCTACCTGCCTGCTACAAGCAAATATCCAAGTGGTTGACACGGGCTTAGCAAGCACATTCAAGCAAGCTTGAAAGCAGCATTCCAAGCTAGCCAGGACAAGCTAAGGCTGCCTGCAGTTACAGCTCCTGACCCCCAGCATGTCTACGTATACGTTCTACAGTGCTGCTGGCATACCAGTGTTTCCTGTAGTGGCTTAGTTAAGAACAACTTAACGAGCATTGCAGTACTGACTTTTTAAGTGGGACATGCCAGAGGTTCACCTATAAACATAGTAAGTTTGTGCTAGAAGTGTTAAGTGCTGCAGATTTGTTGTAACTATTTGCACGAGTGGATTTCACTGACTTAGGACATTGTGCTACCATCAGTACCTACGTAGGCTTAAAATGAGTGAGGAATGTCTGGCCTGCTGGGTGACCTTGAAAATGGCACTATAAGACCCGCATGCCACTTACACCCATACTGAGTGTGTCTAGTGAGGTGAATGTCCCTTCCTCGACTTTCCTATTTACCGGTATCCCTTAAC
Organism: Cherax quadricarinatus; assembly: GCF_038502225.1. Lineage (NCBI taxonomy): Eukaryota > Metazoa > Arthropoda > Malacostraca > Decapoda > Parastacidae > Cherax > Cherax quadricarinatus. The sequence continues at coordinate 90,099,476 of NC_091292.1, forward strand.
TCGTCGCCATTATCTACATATGGAATAAGGGCGAGTTTAGCTGATCCAGGCTAAACAGCGCTCCAAGCCAGCCTTTGTGAACGTTCTACAGTGTTCCGGCCGTACCTTCGGTGTTGTGAGAACTAGTTCTTATGTAGTGAAAATTTGTCTGTCATTCCAAGACACGTGTGCTAGATGTGTTAAGTGCTGCAGGTTTGGAGTAATTAACAAGTAGTACAGTGTTGGTAACTCTCGAGACGACTGTGGGCCCACTGAATGACCTTGAAAATCGCACTGTGACCCGCAGGCCACTACACCCATATTGCCTGTGTCTAGCGAAGTGAATATCCCTTCCTTGTCCCTTCTATTCACCGTTATCCTTTAGCCCATCGCCAGTGTGAAACTCCTGTCAGCTGTGAGTATAGCTGATGGTGTTGACGTAGATGATGGTGAAGGCAGATTTGAAACATATTTTAGTAAACAGGCTCGGAAAAAAGAACGAGGCTTCCAGAGAAAGCTTGCTGAAAGCAATACAGTGGGCGCACACCCTCCCAAAGCTGTCAGGTTAGATTTCCCTAACAACACTGATCAAGAGACCAAGTTTAACTGGTTTTTCGAAGCTAGTGTAAACAATCATGAGAAAACGATCAAGTTTGTCCGCGATCAGTGAATGACCTTGAAAATTGCACTGCGACCTGCAGGCCACTACACCCATATTGCCTGTGTCTAGCGAGGTGAATATCCCTTCCTTGTCCCTTCTCCTTCCTCGATTTGGAACTCAGCCGTTCGCCTCTACTTGCTTGTGGTCTAGAGGCGGTTTTTGCCAGACCACATGGGTGCTTGAGTGCCCGTGTCCTATGTGCCGCACTCCGCTCATCTTGCGAGTGTCTCCTGTGTGCCTGCCTGCCTGCTGCAAGCAGGTGTCTGGGTGGTTGGCGCGGGCTTGGCGAGCACAGTCAAGCAAGCTTGAGGGCAGCACTAAAAGCTAGCCAGAACAAGCTAAGGCAGCCTGCAGTTATAGCTGTCCTAGGGCCCAGCATGTCTGTATATATGTTCTGCAGTGCTGCTGGCATACCAGTGTTTCCTGTAGTGGCTTGAGAACAATTTGACGAGCATTGCAGTGCTGACATTTTGAGTGGGACATGCCAGAGGTTCACTTATAAACATAGTAAGTTTGTGGTGATTGGCTTGTACACAGTGAACATTCATCTGTCATACGTGTGCTAGAAGTGTTAAGTGCTGCTTTCCCCAACAGTTAATTGTCATTTGTAAGCCTGTATTAAGACTTTAAAAGGCTCAGAGTGTGCTTCAGTGTAGCGACTCCTTACATTTGATAAATCAGTGTAATACATGCTCTGCTCAGTGTAACTGAACTATTAAATACGGTTACATAATTAAATTGCTTGTCCTAGTGTCATTGCTGTGTTTTCTAATACATTTTCTCGTTCAGACTGAAACTTTACTGCTAAATTCCCAGTAATATTTCAAATTGCAGTGTTCATCTGTGGTGTGAGTGTGTAACTTATGCTTTGTATTTTTACTGTGAACAAGCTTACTGCTGCATAATGTTCAGTTTCATGAATACTTTCTCTCTTGAGTAATTCGGTTACCTTTCAACTGTGTTAAGCAAGAGTCAGCCTGTTAGCATCTATGTTCCTTGCCATCTCATCTAGTGGGTCTAGCGCCTAGTTAAAATTGTAATAGTAACAATTTGCAATCATTATACTTCTAGTTATACATTGTGTAAATTGTTTTAGACTATTTGATCAACTGGATTGTAGTGTTTAACTTCTGATACACCAATTTAATGACTGAAGACTCGCACTGACACATAATAAACACATTAAAACGCTGGTACCTCTCCAGAAGCTGGGCCTAGTGTGTGACTTTGAGAAGTTGAGAGTGTTTATTACGACCAGCGGTGTACCACTCTCACCTATATTTACATCAACAAAAGTATATTCTAAGTGATAAAGTGTACACTTGGTGTACTTGGTAACACTTCTCATACATAGTAACGCGTGTGTAAGTGAGATTGTTTAGGTACTGGTTCATCTATCTACAGCTGCACACTTATGCTTGCATACATATATAACATAGTAATGTGTGAGTTACCCAGGATGGACCAAGCAAGTCCACCACAGTGATTTATCTCACTGTCATTGTAACATTACCTAGTTTTTTTTTTTTTGTTTTTTTTTTTAGTAATACTGTTTACAAAAAAAGATTTCTCCTATGCCAAATCAAAATCGAGAACAACGTCCAGTATTGGGCCCCTACTTAAACAAGATGGGTCCTACACAGATGACAGCAAGGAAATGAGTGAGCTACTCAAGTCCCAATATGACTCAGTTTTTAGCAAGCCGCTAACCAGACTGAGAGTCGAAGATCAAAATGAATTTTTTATGAGAGAGCCACAAAATTTGATTAACACAAGCCTATCCGATGTTATCCTGACTCCAAATGACTTCGAACAGGCGATAAATGACATGCCCATGCACTCTGCCCCAGGGCCAGACTCATGGAACTCTGTGTTCATCAAGAACTGCAAGAAGCCCCTATCACGAGCCTTTTCCATCCTATGGAGAGGGAGCATGGACACGGGGGTCGTCCCACAGTTACTAAAAACAACAGACATAGCCCCACTCCACAAAGGGGGCAGTAAAGCAACAGCAAAGAACTACAGACCAATAGCACTAACATCCCATATCATAAAAATCTTTGAAAGGGTCCTAAGAAGCAAGATCACCACCCATCTAGAAACCCATCAGTTACACAACCCAGGGCAACATGGGTTTAGAACAGGTCGCTCCTGTCTGTCTCAACTATTGGATCACTACGACAAGGTCCTAAATGCACTAGAAGACAAAAAGAATGCAGATGTAATATATACAGACTTTGCAAAAGCCTTCGACAAGTGTGACCATGGCGTAATAGCGCACAAAATGCGTGCTAAAGGAATAACAGGAAAAGTCGGTCGATGGATCTATAATTTCCTCACTAACAGAACACAGAGAGTAGTCGTCAACAGAGTAAAGTCCGAGGCAGCTACGGTGAAAAACTCTGTTCCACAAGGCACAGTACTCGCTCCCATCTTGTTCCTCATCCTCATATCCGACATAGACAAGGATGTCAGCCACAGCACCGTGTCTTCCTTTGCAGATGACACCCGAATCTGCATGACAGTGTCTTCCATTGCAGACACTGCAAAGCTCCAGGTGGACATCAACCAAATCTTTCAGTGGGCTGCAGAAAACAATATGAAGTTCAACGATGAGAAATTTCAATTACTCAGATATGGTAAACATGAGGAAATTAAATCTTCATCAGAGTACAAAACAAATTCTGGCCACAAAATAGAGCGAAACACCAACGTCAAAGACCTGGGAGTGATCATGTTGGAGGATCTCACCTTCAAGGACCATAATATTGTATCAATCGCATCTGCTAGAAAAATGACAGGATGGATAATGAGAACCTTCAAAACTAGGGAGGCCAAGCCCATGATGACACTCTTCAAGTCACTTGTTCTATCTAGGCTGGAATATTGCTGCACACTAACAGCACCTTTCAAGGCAGGTGAAATTGCCGACCTAGAAAATGTACAGAGAACCTTCACGGCGTGCATAACGGAGATAAAACACCTCAATTATTGGGAGCGCTTGAGGTTCCTAAACCTGTATTCCCTGGAACGCAGGAGGGAGAGATACATGATTATATACATCTGGAAAATCCTAGAGGGACTAGTACCGAACTTGCACACGAAAATCACTCACTACGAAAGCAAAAGACTTGGCAGACGATGCACCATCCCCCCAATGAAAAGCAGGGGTGTCACTAGCACGTTAAGAGACCATACAATAAGTGTCAGGGGCCCGAGACTGTTCAACTGCCTCCCAGCACACATAAGGGGGATTACCAACAGACCCCTGGCAGTCTTCAAGCTGGCACTGGACAAGCACCTAAAGTCAGTTCCGGATCAGCCGGGCTGTGGCTCGTACGTTGGTTTGCGTGCAGCCAGCAGCAACAGCCTGGTTGATGAGGCTCTGATCCACCAGGAGGCCTGGTCACAGACTGGGCCGCGGGGGCGTTGACCCCCGGAACTCTCTCCAGATGTCCAGATGTCAGATGACAATCTATGGTTGGGGTAAGAGGCTGTCTTCAGCATTCATTGTGATGTCTGCTATATTATTATTTCAGTGAGGTACATTAGGTGGCAGTAGCCTGAACTAACTCAAGTGGAAGTTATCATTGAATCTGAACCTCTTGTTTAATGTGATGTATGTCAGAATTCTAATTTTATGCTCAATATTACCTACTTTGTCTCTCTCTCTCTCTCTCTCTCTCTCTCTCTCTCTCTCTCTCTCTCTCTCTCTCTCTCTCTCTCTCTCTCTCTCTCTCTCTCTCTCTCTCTCTCTCTCTCTCTCTCTCTCTTTTCATCTTTGTAATTTGTGATAAGGTGTAAGACCTCGCCTGTACCATCCATTATATCATTATATGTACCATATTATTAACACACATACAAGAGGTCTCTGAGTGTGTTTTTGGTGGGGTGTGTCGTATTGAGTGGTGGTGATCTGGGTTGAGTATGGTTGGAGGTGTTCATTGAACTTGAGCACTTGTGTCTTGTGATCTATTTTGAACTTCTGACTTTGTAGTGAATATTTGCTCTTGCAAAAGCTATAAGGGAAAGATAAGCGAGGAATTCTTGTGTTGTGAGTCTTACACCAGATATCATCACTGGCAAACATGGCAACTGTCATAGAGGAAACTATTTCTGCAGGTGATGGAAATGATGATAGCTTCCAGACCTTTAAAAGTAAACAAAAGAGAAAAAGCGAGAAAGGGCTAGAGCGTCGACGTAGTCAGACTCACTTGACTCGTACACAATGTGATACTAAACGTCCTTGGTGCACAGAGGCTGCAAGAAGTCTTTCTTCAAAGGAAGAATGTGTTAAGCTGAACTTCCCTGACAACACCCCGCTGCCTGCTAAGTGTGCATGGCTAATGGCAGCTGTAAACAAGCATCCTAACTCAAGGATCCAATATAGGAAAAACACACACAACTTTGTGTTTGTGGAACAGAATGCAGAACTGATCAATGATCTACTTAGTACACCTTATGGGGGTATTAAGCAGGACACAATAGATATCTACCCTCTACCAGGATACACAGCAATTCACAACTGCAGACCAAACCAAGTTGGGGGTGGTATTGCAATCTATTACTCTAACCAATTATCTTGTATTAGCACCACTTGCTTTAGTGATGAATATGTGGAATACATTTTTGATAATTTTACTGTAAAAAAACTTAAGACACCTATAACAATCGGTGCCATTTACCGGATACCTCACACAAACATCCCAAATTTCAGTGAGAAATTAAAGTCACTAATAACAAACAGACAAATGAATAAGCACCACCTTCTCTTAGCTGGAGACTTCAACATCAACCTTGGCTTACTAGATGATCAGCCTGTAACTGATTTCATCAACAATATGAACAACACACTTCTCATACCAACAATAACTAAACCAACCAGGCTCATCGAGACAAGTGCAACCATAATAGACCACATATGGACCAATATACTAGCCCCCCTTAAATCAGGGATAATCACAGATAGCACTACAGACCACTACCCTACCTTCCTCCTGACAAACATTAGTAAACCACCACTTGAATTCAACAAAGTCTCATTTAGACTCCATGACGAGGCCTTAATAAGGAAGTTCACAGCTGACCTAGAGATTGTTGACTGGCCTACAGAATTCTCCAAGGCCAATACAACAAAGTTATACAACAACAACAACAAAGTTTATTCTCTATAAAGATTACAATGTTGAATTTACAGAATTTGGTTGTTGTGTGGTTTACATGTAGTTAAATAATGATTACAGAGTGTACCACTAGAATGGTATTGATGACTGGACAGACATTTTTCTTAACAAATTACTTAGACTATACAACAAACATTGTCCTATAAAAACGAAACAGATCACAAACAGACGGCTTGGTTGCCCATGGCTAACCAGTACCATTCTGAAATCCATTGACAAGAAACATCAATATGAAAAGCAATATAGACAGGGCTTAATACACAAAGATATTCTTAAACACTATTCATCAGTTCTCACCAAAGTAACAAAGAAAGCCAAACAACTATACTACTCCAGTAGATTCACAGACACTAGAGGAGACATAAAAAAAACCTGGAAAACACTCTCTCAGATTCTAGGGACCCACAAACTGAAAAAAAAAAGAATATTGTCCTAACTAAACCTAATGAAACACCACTACATCCCACTGACACAGCTAACAAGATAAACGACTTCTTCTCAACCATAGGATCTAATCTCGCCAATAAAATCTCACATACCAATGCCCATGCCGGGGACTACCTAGATGGGAATTTCCCAAATTCCTTCTATCTTGCACCAACTGAGCCCTCGGAAGTCACCGAGATTATAAAGTCACTTAAAAACAACTCAGGGAATCTGTCTAATGTCCCACCATTACTGTACAAGCGAGAGGCCCATATCCTTTCGCATGCTATTTCATTACTTTTTAACAAGTCACTGGAAACTAGCACCTTCCCGAAACTACTCAAGATGGCAAGGGTTACACCAATACATAAAGGTGGTGACCCTACAGACTTAAACAACTATAGGCCAATATCAAACTTATCATTGCTATCCAAAATTTTTGAGAAACTCGTGCACAGGAGACTATATTCATTTATAACAACACAAAACATACTCAACCCCTGCCAATTTGGATTCAGGAAAAATAAAAGCACTAATAATTCAATCATAAAAATGCTAGATCTGCTTTACACAGCATTGAAAAATAAGGAATATCCACTAGGAATTTTTATTGACCTAAGAAAAGCTTTTGACACAGTAGACCACGACATCCTACTCCACAAACTTGACCATTATGGTATAAGAGGTCATGTGCTTGCTTATTTCAAATCTTACCTTACTAATAGGTATCAGTATGTCACCATTAAAGACACACCATCAACAACACGGCCACTTGATACTGGAGTTCCGCAGGGAAGTGTCCTTGGTCCCCTGCTCTTCCTTATATACATCAATGATCTTCCAAACGTATCCCAACACCTGAAACCCATTCTCTTTGCTGACGACACGACTTATGTCATATCTCACCCTAATCTTGCCACCCTCAACACCATTGTTAACGAGGAGCTGATCAAAATATCGAATTGGATGACAGCCAATAAACTTATGCTTAACACTGACAAAACCTACTATATTATGTTTGGTAGCAAAGCAGGAGATGCACAAATTAACATTAAGATCGACAACACTCTAATTACCAGACATAATGAGGGCAAATTCCTAGGCCTATACCTTGACAACAACCTGAACTTCAGCACCCATATCCAACACATAGCCAAAAAAGTATCCAAAACGGTTGGGATCCTCTCCAAGATACGATACTACGTGCCGCAAAATGCCCTTCTCACACTATACCACTCACTTATTTATCCATACCTCACCTATGCTATTTGTGCTTGGGGATCAACTGCAGCAACACACCTAAAGCCAATAATAACCCAACAAAAAGCTGCAGTAAGAATAATCACTAAATCCCATCCCTGGCAACACACCCCCCCACTCTTCATAGATCTAAACTTACTCCCTGTTCAGTACATCCACACTTACTACTGTGCAATCTACATCTACAGGACCTTAAACTCCAATATCAACCTTGACCTTAAACGCTTTCTTGATAGTTGTGACAGAACCCACAGGCATAACACCAGACACAAACATCTCTACGACATTCCCCGTGTCCGACTAAACCTTTACAAAAATTCAATGTATGTCAAAGGCCCTAAAATCTGGAACACCCTACCTGAGAACTCTAGAACTGCAGACACATTCATCACCTTCAAAACTACCATTAGAAAACATCTTATCTCCCTGATACACCCCATCAACTAACTACACGAATACCACCTGGTGGTTCACACTTACACTCACTCACCCATTTGACCATAAACAGAAATATTCAAAGTTTATTCTCTATAAGGATTACAATGCTGAGTTTACAGAAATTTGGTTTTATTGTTTGGTTTACAAGTAGTAAAATTGTGATTACAGAGTGTACCACTAGAACGCTTAGCATGGCTAGGCATTTCGGGCATACTTAGTTTTATTCTTAATTGTAAAATATTACAAATTATGAGGTAAGTTGGTATTATGGCTAAGTGACTAAATACTAGTTTGTGAGTTTATCAATGTGAATGCTTTTGTTTTGGCACAGTATATAGTTTCAGTATTGGAGTATCACAGGATTCATTATTTTAAGACTGAGATTAATATTTCTGTTTATGGTCAAATGAGTGAGCGAGTGTAAGTGTGAACCACCAGGTGGTATTCGTGTAGTTAGTTGACGGGGTGTATCAGGGAGATAAGATGTTTTCTAATGGTAGTTTTGAAGGTGATGAATGTGTCTGCAGTTCTAGAGTTCTCAGGTAGGGTATTCCAGATTTTAGGGCCTTTGACATACATTGAATTTTTGTAAAGGTTTAGTCGGACACGGGGAATGTCGTAGAGATGTTTGTTTCTGGTGTTATGCCTGTGGGTTCTGTCACAACTATCAAGAAAGCGTTTTAGGTCAAGGTTGATATTAGAGTTTAAGGCCCTGTAGATATAGATTGCACAGTAGTAAGTGTGGATGTACTGAACTGTACTGAACTCCAATACTGAAACTATGTACTGTGCCAAAACAAAAGCATTCACATTGCTAAGCTCACAAACTAGTATTTAGTCACTTAGCCATAATACCAACTTACCTCATAATTTGTAATATTTTAAAATAAAGAATTAAACTAAGTCTGCCCGAAATGCCTAGCCATGCTAGGCGTTCTAGTGGTACACTCTGTAATCATTATTTAACTACATGTAAACCACACAGCAACCAAATTCTGTAAATTTAACATTGTAATCTTTATAGAGAATAAACTTTGAATTGAATTGAATTACATATATATATATATAATACATATATATATATATATATATATATATATATATATATATATATATATATATATATATATATATATATATATATATATATATATATATATATATATATATATATATATATATATATATATATATATATATATATATATATATATATATATATATATATATATATATATATATATATATATATATATATATATATATATATATATATATATATATATATATATATATATATATATATATATATATATATATATATATATATATTTTATTATCACACCGGCCGATTCCCACCAAGGCAGGGTGGCCCGAAAAAGAAAAACTTTCACCATCATTCACTCCATCACTGTCTTGCCAGAAGGGTGCTTTACACTACAGTTTTTAAACTGCAACATTAACACCCCTCCTTCAGAGTGCAGGCACTGTACTTCCCATCTCCAGGACTCAAGTCCGGCCTGCCGGTTTCCCTGAATCCCTTCATAAATGTTACTTTGCTCACACTCCAACAGCACGTCAAGTATTAAAAACCATTTGTCTCCATTCACTCCTATCAAACACGCTCACGCATGCCTGCTGGAAGTCCAAGCCCCTCGCACACAAAACCTCCTTTACCCCCTCCCTCCAACCCTTCCTAGGCCGACCCCTACCCCGCCTTCCTTCCACTACAGACTGATACACTCTTGAAGTCATTCTGTTTCGCTCCATTCTCTCTACATGTCCGAACCACCTCAACAACCCTTCCTCAGCCCTCTGGACAACAGTTTTGGTAATCCCGCACCTCCTCCTAACTTCCAAACTACGAATTCTCTGCATTATATTCACACCACACATTGCCCTCAGACATGACATCTCCACTGCCTCCAGCCTTCTCCTCGCTGCAACATTCATCACCCACGCTTCACACCCATATAAGAGCGTTGGTAAAACTATACTCTCATACATTCCCCTCTTTGCCTCCAAGGACAAAGTTCTTTGTCTCCACAGACTCCTAAGTGCACCACTCACTCTTTTTCCCTCATCAATTCTATGATTCACCTCATCTTTCATAGACCCATCCGCTGACACGTCCACTCCCAAATATCTGAATACGTTCACCTCCTCCATACTCTCTCCCTCCAATCTGATATTCAATCTTTCATCACCTAATCTTTTTGTTATCCTCATAACCTTACTCTTTCCTGTATTCACCTTTAATTTTCTTCTTTTGCACACCCTACCAAATTCATCCACCAATCTCTGCAACTTCTCTTCAGAATCTCCCAAGAGCACAGTGTCATCAGCAAAGAGCAGCTGTGACAACTCCCACTTTGTGTGTGATTCTTTATCTTTTAACTCCACGCCTCTTGCCAAGACCCTCGCATTTACTTCTCTTACAACCCCATCTATAAATATATTAAACAACCACGGTGACATCACACATCCTTGTCTAAGGCCTACTTTTACTGGGAAAAAATTTCCCTCTTTCCTACATACTCTAACTAACATATATATATATATATATATATATATATAAAATGTCGTGCCAAATATGTAAAACTGGTCAATTAGCAAGAACCCATTTAAAATTAAATCCTTTCTGAAATTTTCTCTTATACGTTTAAAGATATATTTTTTTCATTAATGTTAATGTAAAAACTTTTAATTTTGCACCAAAAGTATCTTAGAAAACTTACCTAACCTTATTGTAATAAGAGCAATTTATTTTAGCCTAACCCAACTAAATATATTTTAATACGTTTACAGTAATTTAGTACTAAACAAACACAATCAAATATATTTTTTTCGTTAGGTTCAGAATGATTTTGGCGAAATTATTGCATACACAAATTTTCACTTGTCCTATATGGCAAGATGAACGTTGCTATTTAAGCCAAGATGGCAAGTTCTGCCTATTCGGCACGACATATATATATATATATATATATATATATATATATATATATATATATATATATATATATATATATATATATATATATATATATATATATATATATATATATATTGTAATTTATTATAATCAATGGGAAGCGCTAAACCCGTAGGATTATGCAACTAAATTATTATTATAATCAAAAAGAAGTGCTAAGCCACAAGGGCTATGCAGCTAAATATTGTCATGAAAGACATAGGAAACGAGTTCGAAGTAGAGCATTTATCATCATAAACGCTAAACCCGAAAGGGCTACACAGCACTGCAGAAAGTAGGACCTAGTAGGTCTATGAATAAACTCCAGATATTGCAACCTAGAATATGAAGCCAAGAATAGAATTCTTGGGTTTATATCAAGAAGTATACATAACAGGAGTCCTCAGATTGGTCAACTATATCGTTGGTTAGGCCTAATTTAGATTATGCTGCACAGCTGTGGCCACCATATTCTAGAAAGGATATACTACATAAATGAGCTGGAATACGTGCAAAGGACGATTAATAAGTTCATACCATATATCAGAAATCTTTCCTTCGAGGATGGACTGAGGGGCTTTAAATCTTCACCCTAGAAAGACTTAGAATTAGGGGATGAGGGGATATGATTGATGTGTATAAATGGAAAACAGGAATAAAGGGATTTAGATTTTTTAGATTTTGCCACCGAAGTGGCTAGTTTATTGTGCACCCCATATCCATCCTGTGGACGGTAGCGCGAGAGCATATGGATACACAAAAGGCCTAGGAACTAGGCCCCAAAGGGTTAACAGGAATACATATGGATTTATATCTATAGTTCACTTATCTGTTACAAGCAAATTTAGGAAATTTGCTTAGTATATCTGGTATTTTATTTTCATTAATAAGATATCTTGACATGTCACATAGGTTATTATATTGTCTGTCTCTGTATTCCTCAATAAGTGGACAATTAAGCACATAGTGTTCAAGAGAGTGACCATATGCCTGATCACATAATTTACATTTAGTTTGATCATCATCTGTGTGTCTCCCAAACTGCCAGAAGTACTTGTAACCAAGCCTAAGCCTGGCCACTACAACATCAGTCAGTCTGTTCACATTGCAAGTTGCTCCATAAACATACTTATCTACGTTCATGTTATCATAGTGGGTTATAGATCTACTCAGGCTTCTAACTGCATTCCTATAACAATCATTTTCATTATTTACTTCTCTCCTAATATTATTCCTAATGCTAGACACAGTTATATCAAAGTTGGAATAAAGGGGAATGTAAATAACGCACTAAAAATATCTAACCAAGACAAGACTCGCAGCAATGGTTTCAAGTTGGAAAAAATTAAAATTAGGAAGGTTATAGGATTATTATTATAATCAAAAGAAGCGCTAAACTGCAAGGGTTATACAGCGCAGCAGGGCAGGGAAGGATGCAAGGGTAATGGGTGGCAAATGGGAGAGGGATGATTATTAGGGTATGGAGTGCAGCGGGGTAGTGGGTAGTGAAGGGGGTAGATTATTATTATAATCAAGGGGAAGCGCTAAACCCGTAGGATTATACAGCACCGGGGGGGATGTGGAAGGCATTCAGGCTTAATTCGGGGAACTGGAGCACATTATTATTATTATAATCAAGGGGGAGCACTAAACCCATAGGATTATGTAGTGCCTGGGGGGGGGATGTGGAAGGTATTCAGGCTTAATTCGGGGAACTGGAGCACATTATTATTATAATCAAGGGGGAGCACTAAACCCATAGGATTATGTAGTGCCTGGGGGGGGGATGTGGAAGGTATTCAGGCTTAATTCAGGGAACTGGAGCACAGATCCAATTCCCTAGATCAAGAGCCCCTCACCAGCATCAAGGAACCTTCTTTGAGGGGAAAGGGGGTAGAGGGTAGCAAAAGATTAAGGTAGAAAGGACGGAGGAGAGTGCTAGAGGCATCATCAATCGAGTTTGTGTAGTAAATCTGTTGCTGTCAAAAAGTCAATGAGCGAGTCTGGATTAAAGGATGGTCCATCAGCAAGAAGGGAAGATAAAGAAAGGGCAGCAAAGCGGAGACGACGTTGGAGGTAAATTCTGCGTGCTCGTTGATACAGTGGACAGTCCAACAGAATGTGGCGAACAGATACTGGAACGTGACAAGTCTCACAGAGAGGAACAGAGCGCCTCTCCATGAGATACCCGTAAGACGAGTGGCCGATGCAAAGACGGTAGTAGTCGTCTCTTAATCCAGACACAGATGACAAGATGGCCAGAAACCTGGAGTTTACCTGGAGAGAGTTCCGGGGGTCAACGCCCCCGCGGCCCGGTCTGTGACCAGGCCTCCTGGTGGATCAGAGCCTCATCAACCAGGCTGTTACTGTTGGCTGCACGCAAACCAACATACGAGCCACAGCCCGGCTGATCAGGAACCGACTTTAGGTGCTTGTCCAGTGCCAGCTTGAAGACTGCCAGGGGTCTGTTGGTAATCCCGCTTATGTATGCTGGGAGGCAGTTGAACAGTCTCGGGCCCCTGACACTTATTGTATGGTCTCTTAACGTGCTAGTGACACCCCTGCTTTTCATTGGGGGGATGTTGCAGAGTCTGCCAAGTCTTTTGCTTTCGTAGTGAGTGATTTTCGTGTGCAAGTTCGGTACTAGTCCCTCTAGGATTTTCCAGGTGTATATAATCATGTATCTCTCCCGCCTGCATTCCAGGGAATACAGGTTTAGGAACCTCAAGCGCTCCCAGTAATTGAGGTGTTTTATCTCCGTTATGCACGCCGTGAAGGTTCTCTGTACATTTTCTAGGTCAGCAATTTCACCTGCCTTGAAAGGTGCTGTTAGTGTGCAGCAATATTCCAGGCTAGATAGAACAAGTGACCTGAAGAATGTCATCATGGGCTTGGCATCCCTCGTTTTGAAGGTTCTCATTATCCATCCTGTCATTTTTCTAGCAGATGCGATCGATACAATGTTATGGTCCTTGAAGGTGAGATCCTCCGACATGATCACTCCCAGGTCTTTGACGTTAATGTTTCGCTCTATTTTGTAGCCAGAATTTGTTTTGTACTCTGATGAAGATTTAATTTCCTCGTGTTTACCATATCTGAGTAATTGAAATTTCTCATCGTTGAACTTCATATTGTTTTCTGCAGCCCACTGAAAGATTTGGTTGATGTCCGCCTGGAGCCTTGCAGTGTCTGCAATGGAAGACACTGTCATGCAGATTCGGGTGTCATCTGCAAAGGAAGACACAGTGCTGTGGCTGACATCCTTGTCTATGTCAGATAAGAGGATGAGGAACAAGATGGGAGCGAGTACTGTGCCTTGTGGAACAGAGCTTTTCACCGTGCCTGCCTCGGACTTTACTCTGTTGACTACTACTCTCTGTGTTCTGTTAGTGAGGAAATTATAGATCCATCGACCAACTTTTCCTGTTATTCCTTTAGCACGCATTTTGTGCGCTATTACGCCATGGTCACACTTGTCGAAGGCTTTTGCAAAGTCTGTATATATTACATCTGCATTCTTTTTGTCTTCTAGTGCATCTAGGACCTTGTTGTAGTGATCCAATAGTTGAGACAGACAGGAGCGACCTGTTCTAAACCCATGTTGCCCTGGGTTGTGTAACTAATGGGTTTCTAGATGGGTGGTGATCTTGCTTCTTAGGACTCTTTCAAAGATTTTTATGATATGGGATGTTAGTGCTATCGGTCTGTAGTTCTTTGCTGTTGCTTTACTGCCCCCTTTGTGGAGTGGGGCTATGTCTGTTGTTTTTAGTAACAGTGGGACGACCCCCGTGTCCATGCTCCCTCTCCATAGGATGGTAAAGGCTCGTGATAGGGGCTTCTTGCAGTTCTTGATGAACACGGAGTTCCAAGAGTCTGGCCCTGGGGCAGAGTGCATGGGCATGTCATTTATCGCCTGTTCGAAGTCATTTGGCGTCAGGATAACATCAGATAGGCTTGTGTTAACCAAATTCTGTGGCTCTCTCATAAAAAAAATCATTTTGATCTTCGACTCTCAGTCTGGTTAGTGGCTTGCTAAAAACTGAGTCATATTGGGACTTGAGTAGCTCACTCATTTCCTTGCTGTCATCTGTGTAGGACCCATCTTGTTTAAGTAAAGGCCCAATACTGGACGTTGTTCTCAACTTTGATTTGGCATAGGAGAAGAAATACTTTGGGTTTCTTTCAATTTCATTTATGGCTTTTAGTTCTTCCCGCGATTCCTGACTCCTATAAGATTCCTTTAGCTTAAGTTCGATGTTTGCTATTTCTCTGACCAGTGTCTCCCTACGCATTTCAGATAGATTAACCTCTTTTAGCCGCTCTGTTATTCTTTTCCGTCGCCTGTAAAGAGAGCGCCTGTCTCTTTCTATTTTACATCTACTCCTCCTTTTTCTTAGAGGAATAAGTCTTGTGCATACATCGAGTGCCACCAAGTTAATCTGTTCTAGGCATAAGTTGGGGTCTGTGTTGCTTAGTATATCTTCCCAGCTTATATCGGTTAGGACTTGGTTTACTTGGTCCCACTTTATGTTTTTGTTATTGAAGTTGAATTTGGTGAATGCTCCCTCGTGACTAATCTCATTTTGTCGGTCTGGGGCTCTGCGCATACATGTCTGAACCTCAATTATGTTGTGATCTGAGTATATTGTTTTTGATATGGTGACATTTCTTATCAGATCATCATTGTTAGTGAAGATGAGGTCTAGTGTATTCTCCAGTCTAGTAGGCTCTATTATTTGCTGGTTTAAATTGAATTTTGTGCAGAGATTTAAAAGCTCGTGCGAGTGTGAGTTTTCATCAGAGCTGCCTCCTGGTGTTATTACTGCAACAATATTATTTGCTATATTCCTCCATTTTAGGTGCCTTAAGTTGAAATCTCCCAGGAGCAAGATGTTGGGTGCAGGAACTGGAAGATTTTCCAGACAGTGGTCAATTTTTAACAGCTGTTCCTGGAATTGCTGGGATGTTGCATCCGGAGGCTTGTAGACTACCACAATGACTAGGTTTTGGTTCTCGACCTTTACTGCTAAAACTTCCACTACATCATTTGAGGCATTAAGCAGTTCTGTGCAAACAAGTGACTCTGCAATGTGCAGGCCAACCCCCCTCCCCTTTTGCCTGTTCACTCTGTCACATCTGTATAGGTTGTAACCTGGGATCCATATTTCGTTGTCTAAGTGATCCTTTGCCTTGGCCTCTGCAAACAGTCCACGGATGAAAGGTATTTTGTTTGTTGCTGGTTTTAGACCCTGTATATTTGCAAAGAAGAATGTCATCGGACTGGTGGTATTGTTGGTACTAGGGGGGGATTTTTTTTCCGGCATTAGTATCTGTATCTGTTGGTTTGGAGTGGAGGCCATCGACTGTGGTTCCACTCCAGGAATGACTGGATTTGGTGTACAATTTCTGCCATTTCCTGCCAGTTGTTTTTCCTTCCTGGCACTAAAAAACCTCTCCCTCTTGAGTGGCTGTGGCTACCCAGGTTTTCCCATGGCCTGGATGTTTTGTATCTTTTTGTCCCCTTTAGATGGTGTGCCAGGCAATTTAAGTTATAGCACAGTCTTTCCTGTACTGAAGAGGTACACATTTCAGGGTGAAAAAGCTTACAGGAAGGGAGTTTGCATTTTCCTGTTGTCATATGGGCACGGCATTTTCTAGGGTGGTCATAGTTGCACGTCCCATCTGTTTTTCCAGATTTCCCATGTCTGCAGATACCAAGTGCATAGTATGTGCACAGGCTTGGTTTCCGTTTGCCTTGGGTTTCTGTGACTGTATTCCCTGTTGGTGCATGTTTACCTGTCTTATTCCTATCTTCCCTAGCACCAACAATGGAGCTCCCACCAGTTGTTTTTGGTAATATATCCACACTATTGCTAGTGGAGTCCTCTTGTTTGCTATTTCCTGTTGTATTTCTTGTTTGCAATATTGGTTTTATCTTATTTTTGACTACACTTGTTTCCCCACTACGGCTCCTGTCCCCTATGAGGTCATTTATATGCATTCCTTCCTGCATATAATTCCCGACTACCTGGACAAAATCTCCAGCTTCACCATTACTGTCTCCCAGGACAGCACCTCCAGCTTCACCATTACTGTCTCCCAGGACAGCACCTCCAGCTTCACCATTACTGTCTCCCAGGACAGCACCTCCAGCTTCACCATTACTGTCTCCCAGGACAGCACCTCCAGCTTCACCATTACTGTCTCCCAGGACAGCACTATCAGCCCCACATTTACTGACTACCAGGACATCGCCTCCAGCCTTACAGTTTCTGACTACATGGCCAGTATCAAGGGCAGTACCATTCAGCCCAGACTTTTTATGTTCCCATCTGTTGTGGAAAGCTTCCAGGTTGTCTATGAAAGCAGCTTTGATGTTATCCTCTTTTAATACCCTTGTGATTTTAGTCCACAGATTTATCTCCTTTGGGCATACCCAAAAACACTTCCCTGTTTTAATACTGCTTGTAGCTAGTTCTTGGATATCTGCACAAGGGGCGTAACACCAATTTCCACAAAAATGACAATTTATCCATGTGGAAGCCCGTTTGATTTATTGCAGACTACACACAGCTTCATAATGATTTGAATGGTTGATTTACTGTAATTCTACTAGCAACCTCTTGAATACTCTATTAATAACCTCTTTAAGTAAAGCTCTAGCTATCTGTATTTCTATTTCTAACTGTACTTTTATATCAGGACAGCTTACCGGAGTACTCTCCTGGAGTTTGTTTTATATTTATTGTTTGTGTTTATAAGGGCGCCTACAACACCATCCATTTACAGTCTGCTTTATTGTCCAACGAATCCGTTTGAAACCGGCCAAGGGTTCGACCAGTCGAGGGTTCGGTCCAGTCGAGGGTTCGGAGCCAGTCTGATCTGATCAGTGGGTCACTTATTTAAAACATACTGGTCGGTGATTTGGGCTAACACGTGAAGGATCTACTGGAAAATTCTACCCGAGTAATATGTTATTTGATTGATACAAAAGTATAACTTGCGTGTTGAAGAAACCGGTGACTGCTGGCAACTCCTACAGTGACGAACGGTCGAGCCTCAACCCTTGTTTATCAATCGCTGTATCTAGCTTTTCTAGTTTTTCTTTTTGGCCTCCACCACAATAAATGCTATATTATCACTATAGTTGCCTGGTGGAAATTTTGGAGGAGGGACGCTTTTTCTGTAGTAATAATTGCTTTTCGTTGTGTATATTGCGACCGCTGGTAACTACAGGTTATATGAAATTCACAGTAACGTCTGGTATTTCAAGAAAAAGAAACTAATGAAAGTCACTCCACTCCACTAAGTACCATTATAATACTGGTTAGTTGCTACTACAGCACTGTATTCTGCTATTCACTGGTATCACTAGATTATATGCGAGTACACTAGCAGGCCAGGAAGATTATTAAAAACAGCTGACCACTGTGGTAAGTTTCTGGCGACTTCTGGCACCTGCCTCTATAGGCTTATCACTTCATTTACAAATTCACCTGTTTTCAAATGATACTTTAGCCTTTATCATCTATATACTAAGGAGCCATTGTAGTATACACTTTAACACTATGTATACACAATGCTATCAGGGAGACTTTCTTTCCTCTGACAAGAAAAGTTCAATTATTATTATTTTTTTCACACGGCACCCAGGCCTATGATTCCCCTCTGGTAGTAAACTCTGCTAGGTAGTGCACACTAATTCTCCTTTTTTGACTCAGTATATAATGTTTTCCGCCCAAGATTGGTTCCAGGCCCAAGAGGGATGTATCGTATAGGATTGATGACACAAATTAAAGTTCTAGCACGTAAGAGCGACCGTGAAAACACGAGAAAACCCGGAGCACAACGAGGCACGCTGACACACACACACAGTAAGTGTAGAGGTACCCTATACTCGGTTTAACAATGTAATTTACGTAGCACGTCAGACCAACCTTATTGCCAACGGGTGCAAAGGTGGATAGAAATTACAGCAAAACAGTCTGTAAATGGAACACCTCTATATGAAACTGGAAGGTCATCATGTACTGCTGTCTACACAGCTGTCCGCCTGCTCATTGCCCTATACGTCAACATGACCAGGGCCCCTCCCCCCCCCCCAAAAAAAAAAAAACTGCTTTCTAGAGCTTAGGCCAGTAGGTGACTTAGACCTACCTAGAATGAAAGTTTAGACACATGTGCAACATTTGGATATCCAGATGTTGCACATGTGTCTAAACTTTCATATTGTCGGTATTTTGTACGTTTCTTGCACTACCTAGAATGGGCGTGTGCAGTGAAAAAACTGCATTTCCACCTTTCTCACTGCACACACCTCTACTAGTTTTACCACTTTTCTTGATCTAAAATCTGCATTTGATATTACGAACAGAACCGTTATACTACATGAACTAGCCAAAATGAATATTGGTGGTAGCTTACTCTGCTGGATAATAGGATACCTGTC
This sequence comes from Cherax quadricarinatus, assembly GCF_038502225.1. Lineage (NCBI taxonomy): Eukaryota > Metazoa > Arthropoda > Malacostraca > Decapoda > Parastacidae > Cherax > Cherax quadricarinatus. The sequence continues at coordinate 90,118,846 of NC_091292.1, forward strand.
AAATAGAGTATCCTCTGTCCTTTACCAAGGCTTCAGAAGTGATTCTAAAGAAATGTCTTTAGGTACACCGCAGGGAGGAGTTCTTAGTCCCGTGCTATTTAATATTCTGATTAATGCTCTCCTAAATGCTCTACCTGCCTCACCTAAACATATAGCTATAAGCTATGCTGATGATATCATGATCCATACAACAGGGCATAAGAAGATGAATACCATTCTTAATGAAGTTCAAGCAATTTGTAATCGACTAGGCCTCATATCTTCCTCTAAAACAAAGATATTAACAAGCAAACGACATCCCCCACCCATCTGTTTCCAGGGTGAAATCATTAGCTACGTTAAAACTTACAGATATCTTGGTGTAGATTTATCCTTTAACAAATCCACTATACCACAACTAAACAAGAAATGCAAAGCTAGGCTATATGCTCTCAAAGCTGTTGCTGGCTACAATCCCAACTATGGTGCTAATGTGAGAATCGTGAGAATGATGTACATAGCCTATGTTAGGTCCTTAATTGATTATGCTGCTCCCATGTTGATATTAGCTAGAGAAAGTTCTCTCCGACCCTTGGAGTTAATGCAAAATGAAGCTCTCAGGATTATTCTTGGCTGTCCCAGATCTACAAAAGTTCTTAACATGAGGAAGGAGTGACTCAAGAAATCGTAATGACACGATTGCAAATAAACCATACCTCCGGCCGGGATTGAACCCGCGGTCATAGAGTCTCAAAACTCCAGCCCGTCGCGTTAGCCACTAGACCAGCTAGCCACAATAAGATTCATCCAACTAGGTATATTTCTACACCATAGGAAAGTTAGCACAGGCACCTCTGTGACCACAAATGCAAGTTTTTACAGACGAATCTCCAGCTAGCGTGGCCGTGACGAACTCTAGCTCAAGTCCCTTCACTGCCGTCAACATGACGGCCGGAGGTATGGTTTATGAGGAAGGAGCTTGGTATTTCTAATATCAGTGATAGGATTGTTGAGATTAACACTGTACTCGGTTAATATTAGAATGTTGAGAAACGAACCAGACACTGTCACAATGAATCTTACCAAGTGTCTAGAGGTAAATACACACAGATCTAAATGGATTGTGAAAACGTGCAATTGCATTAAGTTTTATAACCTGCATGAACTGTATCACTGTAGGCAACAAGAGCATTTCACCCCTCCGTGGAAGATGTGTTCATTTAATATCACATACCTACAAGTCCCTCCCAAGAAGCTCATTGCTAGTAATCCCTTCCTTAAATCTCTTGTTAGAGCAACTGATCAAGAAGAAATTTCTCACCTAGCTGGTAGTAATAAGTTATCAGCTGTATAATCCTCCGGGTTTAGCGCTTCCCCCTTGATTATAATAATAATAATAAGTTATCACAAGTTATATACACTGATGGATCTAAACAGGAGTCTTCTGGCAGGGCTGCATCTGCTCTTGTTGCCACCTCCCTAGTTAAGAACGATAATAAATTTGTTGAGTTAGGCATAAGAATTAACAACTGGGCGTCTACACTGCAAACTGAATTGTTTGCAATCCTAATGGCGCTAAAGCTAACCTATGACACTGAGCTTGACTATCATCATTACTGATTCTATGTCATCATTGAAGGCTCTTGACTCATATAATGACTCCAACAACATGCTCATTGGAGAAGCCAGGTATAGATACTCAAAAATTAGGGGCAAAGGAATTAATGTACAATTGCTATGGATCCCATCACACATTGGATTACTCCTTCATGATAAAGTTGATATGTTAGCCAAGAAGAGTACCCAGAAGGAGAATGTAGAATATAACTTTGGTATAACTGTGTCTAGCATTAGGAATAATATTAGGAGAGCAGTAAATAATGAAAATGATTGTTATAGGAATGCAGTTAGAAGCCTGAGTAGATCTATAATCCACTATGATAGCATGAACGTAGATAAGTATATTTATTGAGCAACTTGCAATGTGAACAGACTGACTGATGTTGTAGTGGCTTGGTTACAAGTACTTCTGGGAGACACAGATGATGATCAAACTATATGTAAATTATGTGATCAGGCATATGGTCACTCTCTTGAACACTATGTGCTTAATTGTCCACTTATTGAGGAATACAGAGACAGACAGTATAATAACCTATATGACATGTCAAGATATCTTATTAATGAAAATAAGATACCAGATATACTAAGCAAATTTCCTAAATTTGCTTGTAACAGATAAGTGAACTATAGATATGTAGATATAAATTCATATGTATTCCTGTTAACCCTTTGTGGCCTAGTTCCTAGGCCTTTTGTGTATCCATATGCTCTCGCGCTACCGTCCACAGGATGGATATGGGGTGCACAATAAACTAGCCACTTCGGTGGCAAAATCTAATCTAGAATGGGCCTGTAGTGTCAAGGGCCCTAAGTGTCAAGGTAATAGAAAAAAATTGAGTTGTATCTAAGAAGACTATAGGGAAATAGGCAATAAAATTAAATACTTAAAAAATCAATACACCACCCTTGAAGAAAGGGAATGAATGTACTGTGACTGAAATTAACCAGCATATGGTTTTGTTGGTAATAAAAAATTTATTCACATAAATTATTATTATTATTATAATCAAAAAGAAGCGCTAAGCCACAAGGACTATACAGCTTATTCACATAAAGAGGGTCATGTAGTCACTTCAGACATGTAGGTTGAGCAAACAATCACCATCCAAATTGGCAAGCTGATCCTGCAACCCTACAAACTATTCGCTAAATACAGTTTGGAGAAAATACAGCGCAGACAGAATTAATTATATTCAGATTTGATCAAAGGGAAGGGAACCAAAACTACTTGGATCAAAAGCTTTCAACATCACATTATTATTATAATCAAGGGGGAAGCGCTAAACCCGGAGGATTATACAGCGCCTGGGGGGTGGATGTGGAAGGCATTCAGGCTTAATTCGGGGAACTGGAGCACAGATCCAATTCCCTAAATCAAGAGCCCCTCACCAACATCAAGGAACCTTCCTTGAGGGGTTCAACATCACAAAACCACCTTGATGGGAACAGACAAGAAATGCAAAGCCACCTCTAACAACCCACTGCAGGGTCAACTTCCAAAGCCATAAACTTGTACAGTACAAGGGGCATTTATTAGTCTTCACAGTAAACAATCCCTCAGTAGTCGTCCCAGCTGATGAGGGTTCAAAACATCTTGCAACACACAGGAACAATCTTCCACCAAACTTAATCTGCATTAGAGGATCCTCGGTTCTCCATTTTCTGTTATACAAAATTATAAAAATGTTCAATACTACTTCCTGAAGTTCCTCTCTTCAATGAAAATAAATGGTATGAAATAAAAACAGGATGGAAAAATAAACAAATGCAGTATAATGTGATTATTTATTGACAGCATCTCACCCAGTGGGCTCAAGTCACAAACAGATCTACCTGGGTGAATACATGATTATTTATAGGGTGGAGAATGGCTGGGTGGGTTAGATTTGAGACGGGCCTGTAAGGGACCGCCAAGAAGGTTGTATCCAAGACCGACCACCCACGGGTTGGGCAGGTGTGTATGTAGTTGTGTAGGATAACAGTTTCTTGGCAAGGGGTTCAGTTATGTTATAGAAGGCGTTGCTCTGGTTGAAACTGTTAGATTCGAAGATTGTGGTATCAAGTGTTTTCTTCTTTGGCGATGAGTTTTGCAGGCAGATCGGACGATTTAAGGTACGCCTGCGTTCAACACCGAAACTTCAAAGACTTAATCAACTACAGAAATGCAAAACTTATCACCAAAGAAAACATTCAGTACTGGAAAATCCTCAGATCATCACTTATCTGTACATCCAACAATTTTAACCAGAACAACGGCTTCTATAACATAGCCAATTAACTTCATTGTTATCCTACATATCTACATACACACCTGCCTGTCCTGAGGCGGGTGTGTATGTAGATACGCAAGATCCAACTTACCAGCGTTGTGTAAGAATGGTATATAATACCGACAAGATGAAATTAAGACACATGTGCAACATCTGGGTATCTTGATTGTAGACGTTTCGCCATCCAGTGGCTTTATCAATACAAATTCTAGGACATAACTTGAAGACAGTAGAACTATGTACAGAAGATGAGGGACTGATTACCTCATCTTCTGTACATAGTTCTACTGTCTTCAAGTTATGTCCTAGAATTTGTATTGATAAAGCCACTGGATGGCGAAACGTCTAAAATAAAGATACCCAGATGTTGCACATGTGTCTTAATTTTACCAACGTTCTCGGCAGTCCCTTACAGGCCCGTCTCAAATCTAACCTACCCAGCATTCTGCACCATATAAATACTCATGTACTATTCACCCAAGTAGATCTGTTTGTGACTTCATAAATCCCACTATGCAGGCAAATTATTATTATAATCAAGGGGGAAGCGCTAAACCCGGAGGATTATACAGCATCTGGGGGGGGGATGTGGAAGGCATTCAGACTTAATTCAGGGAACTGGAGCACAGATCCAATTCCCTAAATCAAGAGCCCCTCACCAACATCAAGGATATGCAGGCAAAACATTAACCCTTAGACGGTCCAAACGTATATGTATGTTCACTCGCGCAGCGCCCAGGATATTTCGGAAAAAAAAAATATAGAAAAGAAAGAGCACATTTTTTAAGTGTTTTAGCATAAAAAAAAATTAGGGTCAGTACTTACCGAGGTATGAGGCCGCGAAGTTGACACTTGGCGATCACCTGACGGCAACATGGAGCACTGCTGCTTGTAGAAATTCAACATATTTACCGTTTTCTTCCATTTTTTTCATTTTCTTGGTTTTCATGATATGATAATTGTGTTTCATAGTAAGTCATTTGATATCAATGCCAATTTTTGTTTATACACCAATATTACAAACGAAATTTTTATCATATTGTCATAAACACACATGTACACACTGACAGGTGATTTTGCACACCTGGCTGAATCACACATTATTATCTACAACTACATACAAGTATTTACATGTCCCACTTATGTTTCTAGAACTCCACAATTGTATGATACTCCATGAAGCATGGATTCATACAGAGTGCCACCCCACACTGGTGACACATGAATCGTGTCCTTCCGCTGTTGGGGTCGTTTTTTGGTGGTAGCACACACAATACACTTTTTCTGGGCATTCTTCTTCTTTTGGGTAGGTGGTATTGGTACCAGATAGTGACAGGAGTGATTCGGTCTGGCACTTCTCCCACTGGCTGTGGTTGGGGGACAGGTTGTGGTGTGACAGGTCGCTGTTGAGGGGAAGGTACAGGTGTGGTACCATACTCTCTTGCTATCTGTTTGAAGAGATTCAGAGAAATCTGCAAAACGTTGTCATTTTCCAGTCTTTACTTCGTACATATTGAATGCATTGAGCCCTGCATGCATTGAAGATTGAGACACTTATGCAGCATATGGGAATCTTTATTCAGGAAACGTTTCGCCACACAGTGGCTTCATCAGTCCAATACAAAGAGGAAGGCGTAAGGAGAGGAGGAGTATGAGGTAATCAGTCCCTCAGCCTGGAGTCGATGTGTTCAGTCCATCAATCTTGTAGAATGATGGACTGAACACATCGACTCCAGGCTGAGGGACTGATTACCTCATACTCCTCCTCTCCTTACGCCTTCCTCTTTGTATTGGACTGATGAAGCCACTGTGTGGCGAAACGTTTCCTGAATAAAGATTCCCATATGCTGCATAAGTGTCTCAATCTTCAACTTGTCGGTTTTTCAAACCATTCATCACACCTGCATGCATTGTTGAACTTGCTCAGTCTGTCTGTTTGTACCATCTCGTTTCTGTGGATGGTTGATAGCAATGTCACGTCTCATTTGTCATGCCACGTCAGTGCCATGATGTCATTAGCATGAAACGCTTGCACTTCACCTTCAACACTGCCTCCATTGAACCTTGGCATATGTTTCCTATTCCTTCTCACTGTTCCACATATATCAGTATTGTTCACACGTAGGAAATCAAGCTATATAGGGCTTGTATACCAGTTATCTGTGTACAATGTATGGCCCTTTCCAAGGAATGGTTCCATCATCCTGCGAACATCACCTCACTTGCCACTCCAGAGGTGCTTGGCCCAGGGTCTTCTGTGGCCACACTGGCCACCCCATAAGTGCTTGGCCTAGGGTCTGATGTGGCCCACACTGGCTACCCGAGGTGCTTGGCCCTAGGACAGGTGTCGCTACCCCAGAGGTGATGGGCTGGGGGTCATCTGGGTTATCGTCGATATTTTCACTAATTCCTTGAATATTACTGGCCCCATTGGTGTCATATCCACTAAACTCACGATCTCTATCACTTTCCTCGAATAGTATTATTATTATTATTATAATCAAAAAGAAGCGCTAAGCCACAAGGGCTATACAGCGCTGCAGGGTAGGGAAGGAAGCAAGGGAATTGGATGGCAGGAGGGAGGGGGGATGATCAGCAGGTTACAGAAAACAGCGGGGCAGGGGATAGTACGGGGGTAGAGGGTAGCAAGAGATACAAGTAGAAAGGGCTGAAAGTATCAGAATTTGTGAAGTAAGTCAGTCGTTGTCAAAAAGTCAATAAGAGAGTCCGGATGAAAGGTGGGTCCATCAGCGAGAAGGGAAGGTAAAGAGAGAGCAGCGGGGCGAAGACGACGACAGAGGTAAATTCTGCGTGCTCGTTGATAAAGTGGGCAGTCCAACAGAATGTGGCTGACTGATAATGGAGCTTGGCAATTCTCACAGAGAGGAGCAAGTCGCCTCTCCATGAGATATCCATGAGTAAGACGAGTATGGCCAATGCGAAGACGGGAGAGAGTAGTCTCCCAACCTCGACACTGGTGATAAGAAGACGGCCAGTAACCTATACTCGGTTTAATAGACTGAAGTTTGTTGCCGAGCATAGTAGACCAACGTTGTTGCCAACGGGTGTGAAGGTGGGAAGATATTACAGCAAAATAGTCCGTACATGGAATACCTCTATAAGAAACTGGTAGGTCATGTACTGCTGACCGCGCAGCAGTGTCTGCCTGTTCATTGCCCTGTACGTCAACATGACCAGGGACCCAACAAAAAACAATATCTTTATGCTTAGTAAAGATGCGGCGTAGCCAAAGTTGGATACGGAGGACTAAGGGGTGAGGTGTATCAAATTTTTGTATAGCCTGTAAAGCACTAAGGGAGTCTGAGACAACCACAAATGATGACACAGGCATAGATGCAATACGGATAAGTGCTGTAAGGATGGCATATAATTCAGCAGTAAAAATACTAGCTGAAGATAGTAAATGCCCTTGTACGACGCTGTCCGGAAACACTGCTGCGAATCCTACGCCGTCAGAAGACTTAGAGCCATCTGTGTACACAGCAATGGCATGAGAATGAGAGTGAAAGTGGTCAAGAAAAAGAGAGCGGGAAGCGACCGTAGACAGTTGGGCTTTCGAGCAAGGGAGGGAGAAAGAACAGACTCGAACAGCTGGAACTTCCCAGGGGGGTAGGGAAAAGTGAGATGCTACATGTACATAGAAAGGTGGTAGTTGAAGAGAAGACAAGAGCGAATGAAGGCGAAGAGAGAAGGGACGGAGTAAGCAGGGGCGGCGAACAAATAAAGAATGTCTACTAATATCAGTGACCATTCTATAAATGGAAGGATTGCGGAGATCATGAGAGCGTACATAGTAGCGCAGGCAATGGGCATCACGGCGATCGGATAAGGATGGAACGTTCGCTTCTGCATAGAGGCTTTCGACAGGGGAAGAGCGAAAAGCACCAAGGCATAAACGTAATCCTTGGTGATGAATGGGGTTAAGGCTAGAGAGAGTAGCAGGAGATGCCGCTGAATAGATCTGGTCACCATAATCAAGTTTCGATAAAATAAGGGTGGAATGTAGGTGAAGGAGGGTTCGACGATCAGCTCCCCACGAAAGATGAGCAAGGGTTTTAAGAAGGTTCAGCCGGCTGTGACAAGTTGCCTTCAGAGAGGTAATGTGAGGTTTCCAGGATAACCTACGATCAAAGAGGAGGCCCAGAAACTTGACTGTATCACGTTCAGGGATACGTGAGCCATAGAGGTACAAAGGATGATCAGAGATGACAGAGCGTCTAGTGAAAGTGATTTGGTGGGTTTTAGTGCTGGAAAATTTAAACCCATGTGTGGTGGCCCAATTGGAAACACGGTCGACTGCATGCTGGAGAGAAACTGTAAGGAGGTGACAGTCAGCGCCTGCACAGGCAATAGCGAAGTCATCAACATAGAGTGATGACCAAATATTTGATGGAAGACTAGAGGCCAAATCATTAATAGCAAGGAGAAAAAGTGTTGTGCTCAGAACACATCCCTGGGGGACACCTTCAGCTTGGACAAAGTCCGGGGAGAGCACATTATTAACCCGAACACGGAAATGCCTGTCAGTTAAAAAGTTCTTAAGGAAGGATGGTAGATTGCCTCGAAGGCCTAAGGAGTGGGCTTGGGCTAAAATATTATACCTCCAAGTTGTGTCATATGCCTTCTCAAGGTCAAAAAATATGGCAATAACTGAGTGGTTATTCGCAAAGGCATTACGAACATACGTATCCAAGCGCAGTAAGGGGTCTATGGTAGAACGTCCCTTACGAAAGCCATATTGACGAGTGGAGAGACTGTTGTGTGTCTCTAAATACCACACTAAACGTCTATTTACTAGACGTTCCATTACTTTGCAAACTGCACTGGTAAGAGCAATGGGACGATAGTGGGAGGTTTCATGTCCCGTAGTGCCTGGTTTGCGGAAAGGGAGAACAATGGCGGATTTCCACGGCTGTGGAAGAACTCCTTGTGACCAAATAAGATTGTAAAGGCGTAATAGGACTGCAAGGGCTGACTGATGTAAATGTTGTAGCATACGAATATGAATGTCGTCGGGCCCAGCTGCCGATGATCGACAAGCTGAGAGTGTTGCCTCCAGTTCTTGAAGTGTAAAAGGCACATTATACTGTTCTTCTCTGAGAGAAGAAAAGTCCAAGGGTGCTAACTCTCTGGCAGACTTTGAGGAAAGAAATGAGGGGCATAGATGGAGTCCCTGAGAAATACGGACCAGATGATTGCCAATTTCATTGGCAACATCTAGTGGGTTTGCTATATCAACACCGGCAACCCGCAGAACAGGAGCCGGGTCAGGAGAATATTTACCACTCAGTTTTCGTACTTTTTTCCAGACTGCACTCATAGAGGAAACAGAGGTGATGGTGGAGACATAATCTCGCCAGCAAGTGCGTTTAGCGTCACGGATGACACGGCGAGCGATCGCACGCTTCTGTTTAAAATCAAGGAGTCGCTCTGTGGTTCTATTGTACCGGTACCTGCCCCATGCAGCGCGTTTCAAACGTACTGCACGAGCACAAGCAGGAGACCACCAAGGCACGCATTTCTGAGAATGCCTGCCCGAAGTTTGGGGTATAGAATGAGAAGCTGCGGTGAAAACGGAGGACGAGAAGAGGTGTAAAAGCTCATCGATGGAGGACGAAGAAGGAACCTCTTTAAAAACAGTCAGGTGTGAGTAAAGGTTCCAATTTGCCCGATTAAATTGCCAGCGTGGGGTGCGAAGAGGTGGCGAATATGAAGGGGAAGTAAGAATGATTGGGAAATGATCACTGTCATGTAAGTCCGGGAGAACAGACCAAGTAAAGTCTAATGCGGCGGAGGAAGAACAAACTGAGAGATCGATGCAAGAGAGAGTATGAGTCCGAGGATCAAAATGGGTGTGAGTACCTGTATTTAAAACATGGAGGGGGTGGGTGGCAAGAAAAGCCTCTAACTGAATTCCACGGGAATCACAGTGAGACCCTCCCCAGAGGAAATGGTGGGCATTAAAATCACCAAGTAACAGAATCGGTGGCGGTAATGACGAAACAAGGAAGGCAAAATCCGGAATAGATAATGCCCGAGAAGGAGAGAGATATAAAGAACAGAGCGTATACCACCTATGTAAGTGGATACGGGCTGCTGTGTAATGCAGCGAAGTATGAACAAATAGCTGATGGTACGGAATATCAGTGCGGAGAAGAAGGGCACTTTCATTAAAGGTCCCATCAGGAAAAGGATCTGAAGAATACAATAAATTATAGCCTGAGATGTGAGAAATAACAGCAGAGTGTAATTTTGGTTCCTGTAAGCAAACACCAACAGGGGCAAACTGGGAGAGTAACATCTGAAGCTCACCCCGATTACCCCTGAGGCTGCGTATATTCCACTGTAAAAAGGCCATGATTGGCAATGATAAGGATACTTGAAATCCGCAGGTAAGGGTTCCTACGGACTAGAAGGGTTAGAAAAGTCCACATGCGGAGGCAGTGGAAAATGTTCAAGCAGCGAAGGAACGGTGCGCTGTGAAGAAAGGAGTTGCGCAGATGGAGCAGAGGAGAGAGGAAGAGCGGAAGGTGGATCAGTGTCCATTGATGGTTTGGTCTCTGCAATATATTCAGAGATTGCTTCAAGTGTTTCGGAATTCAGAGATGTCGTATGGGAGACAATATTGGGAATGGTAGGGGGAGGATGAGTAAAGATTGGAACTGTATTGGACTGTACCAAGGTAGGGGGGGGCGAAAGGGTGGAGGGAACTGGAGAAGTGTGGCAGGGGACAGAAGAGACAGGAACCTGGGAGGTGGCAGAAGAGGAAGAAACTTGGGAGGGAACAGGGGAGGAAGGTACATTACGAGGAGGAGGGTGAACCTCTGCACTTGTAACTGAGCCAGTGAGAAGGGAAGAACTAGGGACAGAGACAGGGAGGGTAAAATGAGGAGGTGGAAGATGGGTAGGAGGTGTTACCGGACCTTTTTTTGACTTTTGAGAAGTAGAGGGACGATTGGGAAGAGGTGTCGTACGAGGTCTCGTCGATACTGAGGCTTGTAAGAGAGAACTCGAAGAAGCGAGATTAGACTGAGGCGTTGAAGTAGGGACGTCTGAGCCGAGGACAGCAAAAGGATTAGATACAGGAGTGATTATGGGAGAGGTAACCACAGAGGTGGGTGTAGAAGATGGGATACCAGAAGTGGGGGGACGTTTTGAAACACGGGAATAAGAAACACGTGGGAGTCTCCCTTGGAGGCGGAGATGAGAAACTGCCATGGCATAAGGGAGACCTTCTGTCTCTTTGAGGTAACGGATTTCCCGCTCGTTTAAATAGACCTGACAACGGCGAGAGTACGAAGGGTGAGCCTCATGACAGTTAAGGCAAGAGGGAGATCGATTGCAAGACGTATTAGAATGGTCATCGGCACCACAGACTGGGCATTCGGCGATAGATCTGCAATATTTCGCTGGATGGCCAAATCGCCAGCAATTTCTACACTGTTGTGGTGTAGGGATCACCTTTCGAACTTGTAACCGATGTCCTGCTATATAAACGGAGGATGGGAGTTCTCGGCTGTCAAAAGTTAAACGAGCCACATTGCTAGGGTATCGTCTCCGCCCACGGGCAGGAAGAACGTAAGTGTCTACCTTGAGGATTGGGAGATCTTGGAGTTCCAGCTGTTCTAGAATGTCGGTGCCACATGTCTGGAAATTTTGTTGAACTATGGTATGGGGCAGAATAACGGTACCACTACAAGAATTGAGGGAATGATGTTTTTCAAGGGTGACAGGAACAGTATCTATATGGGAAAGACGAGAGAGCTCACGAGCCTGGGTAGCATTCTGTACGGTAATGATGCGCGTACCGCTCTTAAGAGCATGAAAAGAAATATCTTTACCAACATGGCGTAGGAGTGCCTTGCCAATACTATGGTCAGAAAGATAGGCAGTAGAGGAAGTTGGTCGTAAAGTGAAGAATTTAGTCCACTGTTCAGTCTGAAACTGAGCGTGGAAAGGTAGTGAAGGACGTGTCGATCGTTTCTGAGAAGAACGAGAAGGTGAAGGTGGAGAAGTATCATCAGCAGGTAATTGTCGTTGACGTTTAGGCGTGGGACCAGAGTTGGTCCGACGTGGAACGGGTCGGCGATTTGAAAATTGCCGCACCGTAGAGGGAGAGGCCGGAAGCATAGTCAGAGGAGAGCGAAGGTCTGATAAATCGAAGGAGTCAGTCGAGGCCTCAGTACCTGAAGCGGGTGAGGAAACAGCACCGGCAATAGGTACAGAGGCATGAGGAATGTCTGAAGAGTGGTCCAGAGACGAGGCGGGGTCAGAACGGGGTGCGGTATCAAGAAGGGGCCCGGGGGTACCAGGTTCATGGACTAGGGCTGCCATGGTTAGGTTACTTCTTTCTTTTTGTTTTTAAGAAAAAAAAAGAAAGAAGAAAAGAAAATAAAAATAAAAAAAAGAAAAAAAAAGGGGGGACCGGGGAGGGATAGTTCCTAGGAGGGATGAAAGGGCCAGAAATCTCCCTCCGCGCCCAAGAGGACTCGACACCGCTAGTAGTGCAGATGCAGCATGGAACCCGTGCCATACCCTACCCTTCATGCCAGTAAACCAGCAATCTGGGATAGCAACCTCACATCTGCCGAGCTACCTCGGTGGACAAAAGAGAGGGCGGCCGGATATCCGCCACAAAGCATACCTCCTTCAGCCACCACCCCCGGAATCCGAAAGGTGGCTTCCAGAGCTACACCCGTCGCCCAAAAGACACCCAAAGCTACTCCGGGATACCGGAGAGGGATCGGGACATCCCTAGGCAATCCAGATTCCACGGCAAACTACGCCACCGCCAAGAAACCTCAACGGAATGGGATGGACCCCGGTGTCCTTTCTCCTACCCAGGAACTAGCGCGCCTGTGGGAGAAATCCCAAAGGACAAAAAGAGGAAGGGCAAAAGGGAGGAGTGGGGAGGAGGAGGAGGAAAGGAAAAAGGGGAGGATGGGATAGGGGAGGGGAGATTGGGGGGTAATTAGGTTCGGTCTGAGGAAGAAGACCGATAGGTCTAATTCCTCAGACCAAGAGCCTCTTCACCACGCCAAGGAGCCCCCCTTGAAGAGGCCTCGAATAGTAGTGTTAATACGACCAGGCGTGAGTGAATCACGAGGATGTGCCATGATGTTGACCCAAGATGGAGCTAAATGTAACTGGTCCTACCATGTGGTACCCAGGAGTCCCAGATTTTTTGTATACTGTGCACACTGAGTGCAAACACCCATTCTCTCATGTCTAGGCGACTCAGGCCTATTGCACTAATTTTGAAGGAATGAAAAATAAAACATATATACGTTTGGGGCACTACGCTTGTGAACGTATATATACGTTTGGACCGTTTAAGGGTTAATAAAAGATTGCATTATACAGTGGCACTCCGGATTTCGTACTTGACCCGTTACAGGTTGGTCTAAATCTGGAACATACCAAAACCTAAGTAATATTTCCCATAAGAAATAATGTAAATAAAATTAATCTGTTCCAGACACCCAAAAATATAAACAAAAAATTACTTTCCCCGTCCATAAGATTTTCAGGTATCAAAGCCCTATCTGGGGTTACTTCCCTTCTTTGTCTTTTACTGGCACTGGACCCCTGTCGCACTAAAAATCTGTCCTGAGTTCTATTTCTGGCATCTCTTAAGATCTGCATAAAATGGGCCTCACCATGCCTTACAATACTGTGTATGCCACTAAGCTTCCTGAATCTGTTGAACCAGCCTCTGCTGGCCTGAAATTCACTAACAGCAGCACTTGTTCCAGGCATTTTCTTTACGAGATCCACATGCAACTGCCTTGCCTTTTTGCAAATGATCGATTCCACAACACTGAAACCTGGACCAAATTTCACCCCAAAAAGTGGTCTAAATCCAAAACGTATGATATTCGGTGTGTACGAAATCCGGAGTTCCACTGTACTGCATTTGTGCTAATTTTTCTATCTACTCAATATGGACTGATTGTGTGGTAACATGTGATTATTTTCCAATACTAACATTTTATACAATGCAGGAAAAATTAAACAAACCGACTCCCAACAAGAACTTTATTTTGCATTCATTTAAAAAGTCTTGGGAGCTGGCCTATTATAGGTAATGCGGTCCATCTTCAGGTTCTTCTTTTTTTTATGAGATAAATACGGGAAGGTAATTTTTGAGTTGTGGAACTGTGTGGTTAACGGACGGCGGCACTTGCCAACTGGTACTGTTTCCACACGCATAATCTGCAAACAAGAAAACATTTAATCCATACAATTTAAGGGCCCCCAAAATTATTTACAGTTTATAGTACATTTTTTCTTTCTTTCAACATGTCGGTCATCTCCCACCAAGGCAGGATGACCCAAAAAGAAAGAAAATCCCTCAAAAGAAAAATACAGGTTGGCCATCACTAATCCGGCAATCAGTTATCAGATTCCATCAGTAATCTGGTACTAATTTTGGCTAGCATAATTTCAAATTTCATCATTATACTAACTCAGAAATTGTGCAGATGGTTGTAAATCCACAGCAGAAAGAAGTGATAAAAATGAGGAAGAAGTAGCAGAAAGTCCCTCTATTGATAGGTTAATTACAGGTCGCAATGATGCCGGATTAGTGATGGCCAACCCGTACTTTCATCATCATTCAACATTTTCACCTCACTAATACATAATCAGTCTTTGTAGAGGCACTCAGATATGACAGTTTAGAAGCCCCTCCAAATTGACAATAACCCAAACCCCTCCTTTAAAGTGCAGGCATTGTATTTCCCATTTCCAGGATTCAAGTCTGGGTAAACAGTTTCCCTGAATCCCTTCACAAAATATTACTACTCACACTCCAACAGCTTGTCAGGTCCCAAAAATCATTCATCTCCATTCATTCCTATCTAGCATGCTCACACATGCTTCCTGGAAGTCCAAGCCCCCTTGCCCACAAAATATCCTTTACTCCCTCCTTCCCTCCAACCTTTTCGAGGACGACCCGTACCTCGCCTTCCTTCCCCTACAGATTTATACGCTCTCCAAGTCATTCTATTTTGATCCATTCTCTCTAAATGACTAAACCACCACAAGAACCTCTCTTCAGCCCTCTCACAAATACTTTTAGTAACTCCACACCTCCTAATTTCCACACTCCAAATTCTCTGCATAATGTTAACACCACACACTGCCCTTAGACAGGACATCTCCACTGCCTTCAGCCGCCTCCTCGCTGCAGCATTTGCAACCCAAGCTTCACAAACGTGTAACTGTTGGTATCACCATACTTTCGTACATTACCTTCTTTGCCTCCATGGAAAACTTTTTTTTTGTTTCCACAGATACTTCAATGCACCACTCACCTTATTTGCTTCATAAATTCTATGGTTAACCTCATCCTTCATAAACCCATCCACTGACGAGTCAACTCCCAAATATCTGAAAACATCCACTTCTTCCACACTCCCTCTCTCCAGTGTGATATCTAATTTTTCTTATCTAAATCGTATGATACCCTCATCACCTTATCACTCTCATCGATGTTCACTGTCAACTTTCTACCTGTACACACCCTCCCAAACTCTTCCACTAACCTTTGCAACTTCTCTTTACAATCTCCCATAAGCACAGAATCACACCAAAAAGTAACTGTGTCAACTCCCATTTCATATTTGATTCCCCATAATTTAATCCCACCCCTCTCCCGAACACCCTAGCATTTACTTCTTTTACAACCCCATCTATAAATACATTAAACAACCATGGTGACATTACACATCTTTGCCTAAGACCTACTTTTACTGGGAAGTAATCTCCCTCTCTCCTACACACCCTAACCTGAGCCTCACTGTCCTCATAAAAACTCTGTATAGCATTTAATAACTTATTACCTATTCTATACTCTTGCAACATCTGCCACACTGTTCCCCTATCCACTATCATATGCCTTTTCTAAATCCATAAATGCAATGAAAACTTCCCTACTTTTATTTAATACTCTTCACATGTATACTTCAATGTAAACACTTGATGTACACATCCCCTACCCACTCTAAAGCCTCCTTGCTCATCTGTAATCCTGCTGTCTTACTTCTTTCTTCTTTCAATAATAACCTTACTGTACACTTTACCTGGTATACTCAGTAAACTTATTCCTCTACAATTTTTACAATTTCTTTTGTCCACATTACTTTTACATAAAGGAATTATACATGCTCTCTGCCAATCCCTAGGTACCTTTCCCTCTTTCATAAACAAAAATACCAACCACTCCAACACTATATCCCCCCTTCTTTTAACATTTCTGTCTTGATCCTGTCAATTCCAGCTGCTTTACCCCCTTTCATTCTATGTAATGCCTCATGCACCTCCCCACACTAACATCCTGCTCTTCTTCACTCCTAGATGATGTTATACCCCCCTGGCCAGTACATGAAATTACTGCCTTTCTTTTTTCCATCGACATTTAAAAGTTCCTCAAAACATTCCTGCCATCTACCCAATACATCCAGCACCCCATCTGCTAACTACCTTACTCTGTTTTTAACAGACAAATCCATACACTCCCTAGGCTTTCTTGTTTATCTCACTCCAAAATTTCTTCTTATACTTAACACTATTTCTTGACAAGTCTCTCACCCACTATCATTTGCTCTCTTTTTGAATTCTCTTCACCTTTATTTTATTCTCCATATATTCTGCCCTACAAATATATCACTTCTGCTTTGTAAAAGCCTCTCATAAACTACCTTTTTCTTTATTACTGCACCCTTTACCTCATCATTCCACCAATCACTCCTCTCTCTCTTCCTGCACCCACCCTCCTATAGCCATAAACTTCTGCCCCACATTACAATACTGCATTTTTAACCCTTTGACTGTCGCGGCCGTATATATACGTTTACGAGGTACCGTGTTTGACATATATATACTCAAATTCTAGCGGCTTCAAATCAAGCAGGAGAAAGCTGGTAGGCCCACATGTGAGAGAATGGGTCGGTGTGGTCAGTGTGCACCAAATAAAAAAATCCTGGAGCACGCAGTGCATAATGAGAAAAAAAAAAAAACTTCGACCGTTTTTTTTAAATTAAAATGCCGACTTTGTGGTCTATTTTTGTATAGTATTTGTGGTTGTATTCTCGTTTTCTTGGTCTCAATTGATAGAATGGAAACTATATCATAGAAATAGAGGTGATTTTGATTAATTTTACTATAAAAAGAACCTGGAAATGGAGCACAAAGTACGGGAAATGTTTGATTTTTGCAGATGTTCAAAAGTAAACAAATGAGGTCATTATCCAATAAATGTCCAAATAGCCATTCTAATATGCAGTCATGAATGGGTTGATGTAATTTTTACAATTATTACAGTATTGCAGTAGTCTGCATAACAGTAAATCTTCTATTTTTTGTTTGAATAAAATTTCAAAATAAAAAGCAAGAGTAATATCAGAGGGGCCTGGAGACATGACTGATGAACAAAGAAAATGTTATTTTAGAGCCAGGAATGTCTGCATTGTTCATTCTGGTCCTTATTTTGAAATTGTCATATTTTTTAATTTTCGTGAAATTGGCCAAATTGCAAATTTCTGACCATGTTATTGGGTAGTTGAAATCGGTAAATGGGCAGTTTCTTGTACTCAATTGATGGAAAAAATGGAATTCTGAAGAAATAGCTATGAGTTTGGTTGGCTGGAATAATGGAATTAGCCGAAAATAGGGCTCAAAGTGGGCGAAATCGCCGATTTGTAAATATCGCCGAGGTCGCTAACTTCGCGAGAGCGTAATTCCGTCAGTTTTCCATCAAATTTTGTTTTTTTTGGTGTTTACCTGGAGAGAGTTCCGGGGGTCAACGCCCCCGCGGCCCGGTCTGAGACCAGGCCTCCTGGTGGATCAGAGCCTGATCAACCAGGCTGTTGCTGCTGGCTGCACGCAAACCAACATACGAGCCACAGCCCGGCTGATCCGGAACTGACTTTAGGTGCTTGTCCAGTGCCAGCTTGAAGACTGCCAGGGGTCTGTTGGTAATCCCCCTTATGTGTGCTGGGAGGCAGTTGAACAGTCTCGGGCCCCTGACACTTATTGTATGGTCTCTTAACGTGCTAGTGACACCCCTGCTTTTCATTGGGGGGATGGTGCATCGTCTGCCAAGTCTTTTGCTTTCGTAGTGGGTGATTTTCGTGTGCAAGTTCGGTACTAGTCCCTCTAGGATTTTCCAGGTGTATATAATCATGTATCTCTCCCTCCTGCGTTCCAGGGAATACAGGTTTAGGAACCTCAAGCGCTCCCAATAATTGAGGTGTTTTATCTCCGTTATGCGCGCCGTGAAAGTTCTCTGTACATTTTCTAGGTCGGCAATTTCACCTGCCTTGAAAGGTGCTGTTAGTGTGCAGCAATATTCCAGCCTAGATAGAACAAGTGACCTGAAGAGTGTCATCATGGGCTTGGCCTCCCTAGTTTTGAAGGTTCTCATTATCCATCCTGTCATTTTTCTAGCAGATGCGATTGATACAATGTTATGGTCCTTGAAGGTGAGATCCTCCGACATGATCACTCCCAGGTCTTTGACGTTGGTGTTTCGCTCTATTTTGTGGCCAGAATTTGTTTTGTACTCTGATGAAGATTTAATTTCCTCATGTTTACCATATCTGAGTAATTGAAATTTCTCATCGTTGAACTTCATATTGTTTTCTGCAGCCCACTGAAAGATTTGGTTGATGTCTGCCTGGAGCTTTGCAGTGTCTGCAATGGAAGACACTGTCATGCAGATTCGGGTGTCATCTGCAAAGGAAGACACGGTGCTGTGGCTGACATCCTTGTCTATGTCGGATATAAGGATGAGGAACAAGATGGGAGCGAGTACTGTGCCTTGTGGAACAGAGCTTTTCACCGTAGCTGCCTCGGACTTTACTCTGTTGACGACTACTCTCTGTGTTCTGTTAGTGAGGAAATTATAGATCCATCGACCGACTTTTCCTGTTATTCCTTTAGCACGCATTTTGTGCGCTATTACGCCATGGTCACACTTGTCGAAGGCTTTTGCAAAGTCTGTATATATTACATCTGCATTCTTTTTGTCTTCTAGTGCATTTAGGACCTTGTCGTAGTGGTCCAATAGTTGAGACAGACAGGAGCGACCTGTTCTAAACCCATGTTGCCCTGGGTTGTGTAACTGATGGGTTTCTAGATGCGTGGTGATCTTGCTTCTTAGGACCCTTTCAAAGATTTTTATGATATGGGATGTTAGTGCTATTGGTCTGTAGTTCTTTGCTGTTGCTTTACTGCCCCCTTTGTGGAGTGGGGCTATGTCTGTTGTTTTTAGTAACTGTGGGACGACCCCCGTGTCCATGCTCCCTCTCCATAGGATGGAAAAGGCTCGTGATAGGGGCTTCTTGCAGTTCTTGATGAACACAGAGTTCCATGAGTCTGGCCCTGGGGCAGAGTGCATGGGCATGTCATTTATCGCCTGTTCGAAGTCATTTGGCGTCAGGATAACATCGGATAGGCTTGTGTTAATCAAATTTTGTGGCTCTCTCATAAAAAATTCATTTTGATCTTCGACTCTCAGTCTGGTTAGCGGCTTGCTAAAAACTGAGTCATATTGGGACTTGAGTAGCTCACTCATTTCCTTGTTGTCATCTGTGTAGGACCCATCTTGTTTAAGTAGGGGCCCAATACTGGACGTTGTTCTCGATTTTGATTTGGCATAGGAGAAGAAATACTTTGGGTTTCTTTCGATTTCATTTATGGCTTTTAGTTCTTCCCGCGATTCCTGACTCCTAAAGGATTCTTTTAGCTTAAGTTCGATGCTTGCTATTTCTCTGACCAGTGTCTCCCTACGCATTTCAGATATATTGACCTCTTTTAGCCGCTCTGTTATTCTTTTCCGTCGCCTGTAAAGGGAGCGCCTGTCTCTTTCTGTTTTACATCTACTCCTCCTTTTTCTTAGAGGAATAAGCCTTGTGCATACATCGAGTGCTACCGAGTTAATCTGTTCTAGGCATAAGTTGGGGTCTGTGTTGCTTAGTATATCTTCCCAGCTTATATCGGTTAGGACTTGGTTTACTTGGTCCCACTTTATGTTTTTGTTATTGAAGTTGAATTTGGTGAATGCTCCCTCGTGACTAATCTCATTATGTCGGTCTGGGGCTCCGCGCATACATGACTGAACCTCAATTATGTTGTGATCTGAGTATATTGTTTTTGATATGGTGATATTTCTTATCAGATCATCATTGTTAGTGAAGATGAGGTCTAGTGTATTCTCCAGTCTAGTAGGCTCTATTATTTGCTGGTTTAAATTGAATTTTGTGCAGAGATTTAAAAGCTCGCGTGAGTGTGAGTTTTCATCAGAGCTGCCTCCTGGTGTTATTACTGCAACAATATTATTTGCTATATTCCTCCATTTTAGGTGCCTTAAGTTGAAATCCCCCAGGAGCAAGATGTTGGGTGCAGGAGCTGGAAGGTTTTCCAGACAGTGGTCAATTTTTAACAGCTGTTCCTGGAATTGCTGGGATGTTGCATCCGGAGGCTTGTAGACTATCACAATGACTAGGTTTTGGTTCTCGACCTTTACTGCTAAAACTTCCACTACATCATTTGAGGCATTTAGCAGTTCTGTGCAAACAAGTGACTCTGCAATGTACAGGCCAACCCCCCCCTTTTGCCTGTTCACTCTGTCACATCTGTATAGGTTGTAACCTGGGATCCATATTTCGTTGTCTAAGTGATCCTTTATGTGGGTCTCAGTGAAAGCCGCGAACATTGCCTTTGCCTCTGCAAGCAGTCCACGGATGAAAGGTATTTTGTTGTTTGTTGCTGGCTTTAGACCCTGTATATTTGCAAAGAAGAATGTTATCGGACTGGTGGTATTGTTGGTACTGGGGGGGGATTTTTTTTCCGGCATTACAATCAGGAAAAGATTCTCTTATCATTTCATAAGAAAAAAAAAAAAATATTTTTTTTTTTTTTGGAAATTTTGCGACACCAGGAGACGCCTCAGGATTGGGGGTTGCGACAGTCAAAGGGTTAAAACTATCCCATCCCTCTTCAATCCCCCCCCACCCTACTACCCATACCTGCACTAGCCCACCTTTCAGCCTAAAGTTGCTTATATCTCACCCTAACTTCCTCCTTCCTTAGTTTATAAACTTTCACCTAACTCTTACTTACTGTTGTCTTTTCCTTTCCTTTTGTCCCATCTACCTCTTACTCTAACTGTAGCTACAACTAGATAATGATCCGATATATCCGTTGCTCCTCTATAAACATGTACATCCTGAAGTCTACCCATCAATTTATATACATTAAAAACATTACTGGGCTAAGTACAGATACCAGTGGCACCACACCTATGATATTTCCCCATGAAGACATTTTCCTTCTAGTCTCTCACCCAATTTAATAATTTACCATTTATTACTCCTATGGTTTGAAGTTTTCACACTAGTGTTTCATGGGGATCTCTATTTTTTTCTTAAAATTGAGAAAAACTCTCAAATACATACAATACTTCTAAGATAAATGACTTTTACAAAGTAGAACTGATACAAGGAGGGTGCCATATATGGAGAGTAGAGAAGGTTAAAAGTGTGGTGAGGCAATGTAGGAGAGCAAATGAGAGTGGGTGATGTTTTGTCAACAAATTTTACTGTAAATAAGAGTTTTGGAGTGAGAAGTTGAGAAAGCCAAGGAAACAAACGGATTTAGCAGTTACAAACAAAAAAGGGGAGTTATTAGATAGAGGTAGAGGTATTGGGAAGCTGGAAGAAATATTTTCAGCTGTTAAATACTAATGAAGCGAGAGAGTCAGTGATTTCATGCATTGGGGAGGGAGACACTATAACATCCTTTGGGGTTGAGAAGAGCCAGATGTGTGTGGCAAAGGTGAAAAAGGCAGCGGAAAGAATGAAAGGGGGTAAAGCAGATGGAATCAAGGCAAAAATGTTAAAAGTAGGTGGAAATATAGCTTTGGAGTGGTTGGTACATTTATTCAATACATGTATCAAAGGGAAAAAGGAACCTAGAGATTGGCAGAGCATGAATGGTTCTTTTGTATAAAGGAAAAGGAGACCAGAGAGAGCGAGAATTATAATAAGCCTGTTGAGCATATCACGGAGCATAGGACTGCAGGTGAACTGGGTTTTAGGCAGGGTAAGGGATGTGTAAACCGAATGTTGACATGGAAGCATACACATGAACATTATTGCCTTAGCTTCATTTACAGATTCAGAATGGTATATGATAGGGTTGATAGGGAACCAATGCAGCAGATGTTGCAAGAGTATGGAATAGGTGGTAGGTGAAGCAGTTAGAGTTTGTAGGACTCAGACAACGATGTGTGATGTTACCATGGTTGCTTAGCATATTTATGGATGGATAGCAACTGAATGCTAGTGTTGGGGGAGAAGTGTGGGATTAAAAGATAAAGAATCTAATACAAAGTGGGAGTTGCCACAGCTGTTTTTTTGCCAATGATATTGTGTTTCTGGAAATATTTTTTTTTATTATAAAATTTAATATTTTTTATAATATATATGCTCATTCAAAAAATTCAAACATCAAGATATGTTTTGCTCTATATTCTTTAGAAATTGTAAAGGTTGGTGTGCAAATTTGGGGTGTGTAAAAGGAAATTAAAAATGAATGCAGCAAAATGCAAGGTGATGAGGGTCACAAAAAATTTAGGTAATGAAAGACTGGAAATCAGACTGGAAGGAGGGGAGTATGTTGGGAATGAATGTGTTCAGATATCTGGGAGTGAACGGGTCTATGAAAGACCAGGAGAAAAAAAAGGCAAGTGGTGATATGAGGCATCTGTGGAGATGAATGTTATCCATGGAGGCAATAAAAGGGAAAAGTACGAGAGTAGTGGTACCAACACTTATTAATGGGTGTGAAAACTGCAACAACGAGGCTACAGGCAGTGGAGATGTCGGGTCTGAGGTAAATGGGCAGTGTGAATATTATGCAGAAAATACATAGTTTGGAAATTTGGAAGTGCGGGGTTACTATAAGTATTATCCAGAACGCTGAGGGTGGTTGAGGTGGTTTAGACATTTAGAGAAGATGAAACAATATAGGATGGCTTGGAGGGTCAACAAATCTTAAGTGGAGGGAAGGGGGGTAAAGGTTTTTTATGTCAGGGGCTTGAAAATTCAGGTGTGAATGGGTTAGATAGGAATGGAGGACAGTGGTTTTTATGACCGGGGCTGTTGGAGGGTTACCAAAGCAACATTAAACAACTATTGAAACCAGTTAGCCGGATGCTATCCTGTACTCGTAAGGGTGGAAATATTGCAGTTTGGAGGGGAATCTGAACTGTAGTATCAGCACACCTCTGGCAGGACAGTGATGGAGTGTGGTGGTGATTAGAGCTCACATTGAGCCAGTAAAGTACCTAAACCACTGGGAACGCCTTAAAGTCTTGAACGTGTACTCACTAAAGTGGAGGAGAGAGAGATACACAATAATATATACCTGGAAATTACTCGAGGGCCTGGTCCTAAATCTGCACACTGCCATAACAACATACTGGAGTGAGAAATATTAGAGCAAGTGTAAAATAAACCCAGTGAGGAGCAGGGGGGCATTGGGAACACTGCATCAACATCTGGGGTCCAGACTATTCAACATCTTACCAGAAGATATCAGAAGCACAGTGAGAACAAGTGTAGAAGCCTTCAAGAGGAAACTGGACAAGTGTCTTCACCAGGTGCCAGATCAACCAGGCTGTGACAGATATGTGGGGCAGCGGGCCTCCAGCAGCAACAGCCTGGTTGACCAGGCAAGCATAAGATGAGCCTGGCCCATGGTCAGGCTCAGAGAATAGAGAAACTCTTCAAAGGTATATCAAAGGTATGACAGAGATAATGAAAAAACTTATCACTGTCATTTACTGAACAATGAAGATGTTCCTTTTCTAGGCCAATTGTTAAATTGGCCCAGAAAGAAAATATTCCTGTCTGTGGGAAGACTTTTGGGAGAGAAAAAAAAAAGTTTGACAGAGTTAATTTTTCCGAATAGAATAAAACCAAAATGATTGGAATCTGATAAAATCATATAATTTTGTAGTGTTGAAATTGGTGAAAAAATTATCACTCATTGGCAAGTGGCATAAAAGCGCCACTGACATTTACGTATTACAATTTATAGACGACACGATTCTTTTACAATTGCTTTTAATGTTTAACACTATGTACACTAGTTTCTTATAATATTAGAAGTTAGGTTAGGTTAGGTTAGGTAAGGTTCATCAGGAAACAGGATAAATGTTTCCTGATGATGACCCACCTTTGGAGCTCTTGGTCATCTAACTGAGGCCTTCTGCTGGCTTACCGATCCACCCCTTTAAAAATTATGGTCATGGAGAACCATTTTTGTAGTACTATATTAGAAGTGTTTAAAGATGTTTTAGTACTTCAAAAATGGGGAAAAGCTTAGCCCAACACTGCTCCACTTTCATATTGTGTAATTTTTTTTTTATAATTTTCACTATGTGAAAGGAATGCTTATAACATTACAGTTGTTTCAGTGTATTACTTCTCAAAACATGGAAATAAGTCACAATGATTGACTTTACTGGGTTATATATATGGTATTCATACTGTATAGCTTTTTTGAAACTATTTTGGCCTTCTAAAGTTATATACAATGAATACTTATAATATTACAATTGTTTCTGAATGTAATACTCCTCAAAACATGTAAATTATTCACACTGACTTTATTGGGTTATCCTGGGTTAAATATACTTAAGTGTGCTTTGCGGTTGAACTCCAGTTAGTATCATGAAATCACAATATGTTTATAATGAACAAGTCATTTTTGTGCAACTTCCACACCCTGTTTGCTGGTGGAGGAACAGCAGCTCTTGAAATACACAATAATTATTACGGTACATATTTTACTTGGCAGCAACCATGCTCCTTAACACAATATCTGATAAAACTAATCTGCGAGCTGAGCATGCCCTATTCTAGTAAGCAAACATTAACTATTATTACCTGAATGGAATGAGCACGGGCACGATGACGAGCACCCATGTCTCTGTAGCACTGAGTGACTGCTCCAGAAACTGTCAGGTCACGGTACTCCCTGTACATATTGTGGGTACCAGAGCGTGAGTCATAACGAAGCCATATGCCTATATTCTTGACCACTTGAGGCTTGCGTTCGATGACCTACAAAGGAAAGCAAGGAATGTAAGCAGTCATTATACACTACCTTACTGGTTTCAAGAGATGGCCCAGTTTGTAACCAAATTGGAATTAAAAAAAAAAAAAAAAAAAATAAAAAAAAAAAAAAGTGAAGACTGAATGACAATCTTATATTAGTACAGATGCATCATGTATCACCACACTAAGCACCTAAACTTTATTTTCTTCCTTACATGCAACCATATATTTTTTTGTTCAAACACTGGCCATCTCCCACTGGCATGCACATCCTGGAATCTATCCATTAACCCTATGTCCACTGTCCAACAAACTACTGTCAGTACTCCCTATATCTTGTATACTTGTTTATCCTCTTTCTTAAAATATTTATTACCTATTATAAACCTCTTTCTACACAAAGTTATAAGGCCTTCCCCGTCATTATTATTTACCCCAGACACTGTTCTTAAATCAAAAATTTC
>NC_091292.1:90149333-90206833 GCF_038502225.1 Cherax quadricarinatus
AATTATTGTCCACATCAACTGCACTCTCAGTTACCCATCAGCCACATTACCTCCAACACTGCCACCCACATGGTCACCATCACACTACTGTGTTCCTTCCAGCCTCCAATACCCATTATCATAGGTATGTATGTAAACGAAAACTGAAACATACTGTCCACCCTTATCCTTGGTAGATCTCGGAACATATTCCCTGCAGATACAGGGGGGCTACTATACTAAATCCATAGGGGACATACAACACCTGGGCCAAGGGAAGTAAATGGGTATGATAATGGAGGTAAAATACTGGCCCATGTGGTCCTGAGAATCACATGAAATGAGTGGGTATTAAACTCTGACTAACATTTTTAGGAAAGGCATGGATGGATGGATGGATGGGAGGGATAGATAGATAGATAGATAGATAATATATATATATATATATATATATATATATATATATATATATATATATATATATATATATATATATATATATATATATATATATATATATATATATATATATATATATATATATATATATATATATATATATATATATATATATATATATATATATATATATATATGTATGTGTGTGTGTGATGAATGTTGCAGCGAGAAGGCTGGAGATGTCATGTCTGAGGGCAATGTGTGGTGTGAATATAATGCAGAGAATTCGTAGTTTGGAAGTTAGGAGGAGGTGCGGGATTACCAAAACTGTTGTCCAGAGGGCTGAGGAAGGGTTGTTGAGGTGGTTCGGACATGTAGAGAGAATGGAGCGAAACAGAGTGACTTCAAGAGTGTATCAGTCTGTAGTGGAAGGAAGGCGGGGTAGGGGTCGGCCTAGGAAAGGTTGGAAGGAGGGGGTAAAGGAGGTTTTGTGTGCGAGGGGCTTGGACTTACAGCAGGCATGCGTGAGCGTGTTTGATAGGAGTGAATGGAGACAAATAGTTTTTAATACTTGATGTGCTGTTGGAGTGTGAGCAAAGTAACATTTATGAAGGGGTTCAGGGAAACCGGCAGGCCGGACTTGAGTCCTGGAGATGGGAAGTACAGTGCCTGCACTCTGAAGGGTGTTAACGTTGCAGTTTAAAAACTGTAGTGTAAAGCACCCTTCTGGCAAGACAGTGATGGAGAGAATGATGGTGAAAGTTTTTCTTTTAACAGTATACTTTTGTATGGTTTTTATGGTTGTATTCTCATTTTTTTTTCTGGTCTCATTTGATAGAATGGAAGATATATTACAGAAATAGATGATTTTGAAAGATTTCATGATGAAAAGTACCTTGAAATTGAGCTTAAAGTAGCAAAATTGTTTGATTTTTGCCGATGTTCATGTGTAAACAATACCTGTCCGAGTGGCCGTTCCAAATACGAAGTCATGAATGGGTTGACATTATTTACACATTACAATAATGCAGTAGTCTGCATAACAGTAAATCTTCTATTTTTTTGTGAATAAAAATTCCAAATGGTAAGGAAGAGTATAATAATAATATGGATAATAAATAATTATATATGTAATATAAATTATTTTAATACGTATGTACTACTAATAATAAATACTATAAAAATTATAAGCGAGTTTGAGAACACGACCATGAGATGGCATTACGTGTATGAAAACAACACTCAGACAGCGTGTGCTTCAACTGGCGGTGGAGATAATTCTCCTAATTTCCTCACATTTCGTGCAGTTATTTTGCAGTTTCTTGTTTCTAACCATGGATCCTAAGAAAACAAGTGCAAAGGGCAGTGTTGAGAAGAAAAAGAGGATGATTTCCAAGGAATTAAAGCAGGAAATCATTGATAAACTAAGAGTGTAGCATTAAGAGTAGCAATTAAGTGATAGAATAAGGATGAAATGAAAAGAACTTCTGACAGCATATGCCGCTGTGCCTAGCATCTCTTTACCTCATCAACCTTTGCCAGCATCTCTTCTCCAAGGTAAATGTTGTAGTACTATTTTTATTTATTACGTATTATTATTAATATTGTTTTCCTTATGAAACTACATGATCTAATGGAGTCTGCCTTACAAACACTCCGTTTTCTGTTATAATAGAAGCACGGGAAGGTATGTAGTCAGGAGCAGGAGCAATGGCCACTGTGCCACCACCTCCACTACCACTACTCAAATATGTGATGACATATTTCATTCATTCTAGTATATATATCATGTTTCTGTTATTAATATTGTTTATGATGTCATATTAGACGAGTTGTGATAGATAAATAAGCTGCAGAGTTGATATTAGGGAAATATTCAAGTATTTTGTCGTGCCTGGAATTCTGCTGGGATGGATTAATTACATTTCAATTAATTTAAATGAGGAAAATTGACTCCACAAACGAGCAAATCCAGATGCGAGCAAGGTCACGGAACTAATTAAAACTCATAAGTAGAGGTTCCACTGTATTTCCATCCAAGATGGATTAGAAATGGGTGGTGGAAAGATAAACATAAGAACTTGGGGGATATCTAGCTCATGAAGAATAAACAAAAGAGTGGATGATGAGCATATCCAAGAAGCATTCAAACCAATGACATACCTCAAGAGTGTAGTCTGTGTTTAAATCCACTGTACAGTTGGCTAAACACACTGAACACTATCCTGCTAGAATACAGCCTGTCTCTCCAGCAGAATGAATTAAAAAACCTACATATAGTAAATGATGAAAACTCTCCATGTTGACAAAAGAGCATGACTAAGCAGAGGCAGTTAACAAGGGTTTTGTGCTCTAATTCATCAAAGGAAAGCAGATGCCCATGCACTCAGGAAAGTAAATGGTAAAACTGAGCACAAAAATGTTCCGAGTCTATTATTGGCATTAGTGAGGTTAACTCAAACTGTCCAAACGTAGCTCTACGTTCACGTGTGTAGCGCTCCAAACGTAGATCTACATTTTATTTTACATGTTTCCAAATGTAAAAAAAAAAAAGTAGATCTATATTCGGAGTGCTACACACATGAATGTAGATGTATGTTTGGACAGTTGAAGGGTTAAACAAAGAGGTTGCTATTCCCACAAGTGGTTTATGAAACTTGAGCACAAAACAGATATTATATTGCTGTAACAAAAATCAATACTCACCTAGGTCATTCAGCACTTCAAACATTAATTCAGGCACTAGCTTACCAGGTCAATGGAAACAATTTCACCACTGGATTTCTTCATCTTTTTCAGCTTAGATAAGAAGTACCAGAACCGAGACTTGGCAGTTACTCTGTCTGGAGCAAAGATGCGCATCTTGTAGAGTTGTGGAGTTGGGTCTGTATCAGAGGGGAGCTTGCGTCCAATGACGCTGTACTCCTTTAGCTGAAATTTAGTTATCAGTAGTTGAAAATTACAAGAATTTAAAATTTATTAATAAACTGTATAATAAATGTTAAAAATAAGGCAAACTAACAAGAGCTATTTGCATACTACACGTGGTCATCATTTTATACCTTTTAGAGAAAATAAGTCACTGTCATTACCTTGGAAGAAATTTTTTCAGTGCAGCTACAACCATTCTGTAATATACTTTTGATGAGTTTCAAGAGTTTTTCTACTCCCAGAGCTTGGTCCTGGGCTGGGCTCGGGGAGATTACTCAGTGGGATTACTAAAAGTATCATACAAGGGGCTGAGCAGTTGCTGAGGTGGTTTGGACATTTAGAGAGGATGGAGCAAAATAGGATAACCTGGGTGTATAAATCAGTTCAGGGAAGGGGTTCACCATAAGAAAGGTTGGAGGGAGGCAGTGAAGGAAATTTTTGTAAATGAGGGGCCTGGACATCCAACAGGAGTGTGAACATGTTTGATTGGAATGGACACAAGTAGTTTTTATAACCAAATGTGTTGCTGGAATGTGAGCAAGGTAGCATTTATGAATGGATTTGGGGAAACCAGTTATCTAGATTTGAGACCTGGAGGTAGGAAGCACAGTGCCTGCACTGAAGGAGGGGCAGGGATATTTGTAGTTTTGAGTGGCATCTGAACTGTAATATTAGCTTGCCTTTGGCAAGACAGTGATAGTGTTTCTTATTGTTTGGGTCACCCTACTTCAGAGAGGCCCTTTTCATTTCTAGGAATGCTCCTAGATTTTTCAAAACTGCCAACATCAGTGAATAATCCAGATGGCAAATTCAGTGACTTTGTAAAATATAATTATACAGCAATATAAATGCATTAATCTTTTAATATCAATGTATTATTAGTACTGCAATTATCCGTTTTGTCCATACTGATGTCTTATTTCAGTACCTAAAAAAGCTTTTTGCTTACTTATCACATAACCAAGACACTGAAATATGTGTTTTACAATTTATTAAGAGACTTGGCTCAGTATTATGAGCTGTTAACATCTCTCTCAAACACCATCCAAGTACATGTATTACCCATATGAAAGGTTTCTGAGATGTGCGATCACACCAACATTTCCAAGTCACCGATCAGTCAGGAGTAATTTGGTATTTTCTTAATTGTTAGTGAAGGGTTCTTGCAGTAGGTTTACTTAGGTACAATTACACACAAGTACATTTAAACAAGTTTTAGGTGATTAAAACTATCTTACATGGTTGAGTGATAGCCTCCTCACCTCACACACCGAGGGTCCAGGATTGATTCCTAGAATGGGTGAAAAGGTGGGCAGGTTTCCTTACACCTGCTGCCTGTTCACCTGAGTGTTTGCCGAATATTAAAGGCAAGCTGCCCAAAGTGCTCTGCATAACCAGGAGCTTTCTATACAGTATGCCAATGTCAGTTAGGTCTGTACGAGTTTTATCATGCACTTGTAGAAATTATTAGTGTGCAAATTACCTAGGATAACCCAAAAAGTAAAAGGGACTTATTTCCAGTAGAGTCCTTGCAATATCTAAATATTACCATACTGTGTAATAACCACCATTTCCATATCCACTAATATTCTCTATTGGATTAATAAGGGCATCAGTTGGCAAAAAAGTTTCCACCATAAAGATAACTTAAGTACTGTACCATTACATAAATAAAAAAAAACTTGAAACAATGATTTTAAGGTGGATAAATTTCAATAAGGAAAGGTTATACGAAAGTGCTGATTTCTCGATAGTTACAGATAAACAGTCTACTGAGTTCTCAGAGGCTACAGCTTGGGTAGCTTTTAAAATATTTTAGATAAATATAAGAGTATCAAGAGTTGGAGTTGAGGAACTACTGTAATTAGACACATGTGCAACTCTTGGGTATCTTTATGAAGGAAACGTTTCGCCACACAGTGGCTTCATCAGTCCATACACAGGAGAAGCTTGAAGAATAGGAGGAGAATGAGGTAATCAGTCCGTCAACCTTGAGGGACTGACCAAGAGTTGCACATGTGTCTAATTTATCAACGTGTCGGTTCTGTGAACCATTCATCTACAACTACTGTAATGTTCTCTAGTTGTTTAGCTATCAAAACTTATCGGTCCAGTCCCTGGACTCATTGTGTGTGCCTGTAATCTTTTGACTACCACCCACACCTTGAGTATGGGGTGCATAATAAAGATGTTAAACTACCAATACCAGGGATGTACTGGTTGGAAAAGGAATTGTATGAGTTAGTTTAAATAGTAAGACTGAAACACTTCTGGTGGCTTTAGACATATTACATTTACACATACAAGGGAATAGTGTTTAAAGTGCTTCACATGGTGAGGATCTGGGTTCGATTCCCGGTGAAGGGTGGAAACACTGGACGTGTTTCCTTACATTGGTTACCCACGTTCACCCATCAGTAATAATAGGTACCTGGGTGTTAGTGGACTGGTGTCAACTAGACCTGTATACCTTGTACATGTTCTTGTAGAAATAAAAATATTATTATATATTTTTACTTACAACAAACCTCAACGTTTACAAGTGTTCAGTTTAGCTCTTAATATCAGAAACATCGGTCAAATTTTCAGCTAAAAACTCTTATATTTCATAAAAGTTTTGATTCAACAGGTTTATGAACCAGTATTCAGCGCCATATCTCAAGATAATACATAAAATAAACTATCTTTTGATATGTGTAATATTATCACGAGAGTAACACATTCACATTTGGCTATATTAATATACATATTTATACTTTAAAAATATTATATGGACAAACGGCATTATTCTTCATTGTTGCGTACGCTAATAAACCATTAAAAGGAAGATAAGGCTGCATAATTAAGTGAAAAAGGTGAAAATAACAGAGAACATACCATTCCAGAGGCCTTCATGGTGGCGGTGTAGTGTGGAGGGACACACACACACACCAACAACACTCACTTTCTCTCACCAACAATACACACTTCTGAAATATACGCAAATGCTCTCTACACTTTATTATCAAGACACAGCACAATTAAATATAAATAATTTTGAATTTATTGCGTAATTTGTTTTTTATTTACAACACTTACCTGTAAACTACAAATAATTCATAATAATATAATAAACTGAAAGGGACAGTTTATAGAGACTTTTAATAGTAATAACGTCATCATTTATTTTTCTTACTTTAAAAATAAGGTAGTTATATGTTAATATTAAAAAATATATAATTTAGATTATATTGTTTTATTGCTGGAACACAAGTGACAACATGGACAATCTGAGTGGCCTCGTGTGTACCACTTAACATATAATCATGACTTCTTGACACTACACTCCAAGGACTGCTACTACCTTCAATAGGTATAATTAACACATGACCTTCCTTTGTGCTATAATTGAATAAAATGTTGGTGATATTAAGAGATGAGGCGCCAGAGTTTGTGTGGTGAGTTAGGTGGGTCACATAACATGAACAGCTGACTGTGTCAACTGAGTGAAGAGTTTTTAGTTTTTGTTTGCGCTCTTCATTCTCTCTATATATTGTCCCCTTAAGAAAGTTGCCTTAATGTTGGTGAGGGGTCTTGATCCAAGGAATTGGACCTGATCTTTCCTTCATGGTTGAACTTTGCTTCCCATTACCCCAGAAGCTGTATGACCCCTGTGGGTTATGCGCTTCCCCTTTGTAATAATGCTGTGTAAGGTAACTAACTAATATATAGCTTCAGGTTTAAGAATATGGGACTTTTTGAATTTAATAATTTCTAAATTATGCTTTATACTTTTATAAGAGGGATTTTCAAATTTTCCTCCATCATCAACACCCTCGGCTTGATGTATTTCTCCATTTACCCTCATACTTCCATACAAACAATTTATTGCCATCATAAAGGGACAGAAAAACAAGCCAGAAAAAAATAAATTATTCAGGTTTTGCACAAAAATAGCGCAAATATTTAACCCTTGCTGTGTAATTTTTTACCCCCAAGGGGTAAGTTTACCCCTGGTTGAGAATCGCTGCTTTATAACCAGTACTCTCAATATAGACAAAACCTACTTCATGCTATTTGGAAACACAGCTTCAAATGTACAGCTAAACAAATTGATAAATGGTTCACCCATTTCAAGACACAAGGCAAATTTCTAGATCTCCACCTTGACTACAGACTCAGATTCCAAACCCACGTACAGCAAATATCCAGGAAAGTCTCCAAAACAGTAGGCATCCTATCAAAAATACAGTACTATGTACCCCAAATGGGTACATAGTACCATTCTCTCATTTACCCTTAGCTCATCTATGGTATTTGTGCAGGGGGCTCAACCACAGCAAATCACCTTAAGCCTTTAATAACCCAGCTAAAAGCTGCAGTGCGATTGATTACTAACTCCTGCATTAGACAACACACACCACCTCTTTTCAAGAGTCTTAACTTGCTAAATATACAAAACATTCACACTTATTATTGTGCCTACTTCTTACACAGAACACTATACTCTAATGTAAACCCTCCTCTCAAACTCCTCCTTGATAACTATAACAACACAACCATAATATGAGACACATCACTCTTCGATATCCCTTGTGCACGTACAAGGCCCGAAGATCTGGAATTCATTGCCAGAACACACTAAATGACTCCTGTCTGAAAATCAGTTTAAGGCCCTAATAAGAAATCACCTCATCACCTAAAATTAACCAGACAAACCGTACCTAATCACTACCAGTTTCTCAAAAGCTACTCGTATTGTGCTGATGAATGCTCAGCCACTTATTACTTCCAAATTAGGATGTCTATTTTTCCATTGTTTTAAATAGTAGTAGATTGTAATACAGTACATCATAATGTAAATTGTTCCATTGTAATACCAAATTTCATTGTTTTAAATAGTACTAAACTTTTTTTGGGTTATCCTAGGTTCTCTACACATGTGCTGCTATGTATGATAATTCTATGTAACTGTATTTGTGTATACCTGAATAAACTTACTTACTTACTTAATACATCATATTGTAAATTGTTTTAAATTGTTACATTGTAATACTGTAATCCTCATTAACTAATTCAGTAGTGTAATAAGTCTCGACTAGACTTATCAAAACCATGTAGCATTACCTGATAGAATATACAATTCTACTGTACTCACTGTAACTTATCTAATAAACATATGAACTATGTATTATTGCCTTACTAATCTTAAGTTAATCTCTAAGTTTGCCCGAAATGCTCTGCATACAAAGGGACTTTTGGCATGTATACCCAACTATTATATTCCTCTGTACAGCCATGTAATTTGTCAAAATAAACATCTTTATCTTTATGTAGTATATCTTCTTTTATTGTAACTGCTTTTCATATAGTTGAGTTACTTTGCTGTTTTAACTTTTAAGGTTAAAATAAGATATTACAGGGACCCCAGTAGAAATAAGTCACTTGACTTTTTTTTTTTTTTTTTTTTCTTTTTTTTTTATCCTGGGTAATCTACACATGTGCTGCTATGTATGATAATTTATGTAACTGTACTTATGTGTACCTATACCTGAATAAGCTTATTTATATACATCTCTAACTTAGGACTTCTGGACTCCAGTTTCATGTCATAGGGGCTACTACTACACCTACTGTCCTTGCATGGTGACCTCGCTAATCCCCAGGATTCAAATGAGGGCTCTACATGGCTTGCACAATGGTTAATAACTCAATAAAAAATCACTGTGTGAATGATCACCCATTCCAGTGTGCCAGACAACACACTTTCCCACACTTCTAAAGCTTGAACTTACTTACTTTACAAAATATACACTCATACTACTGTGCTTACTATCTGTATATTACAATCAGCTCTAATATAAACTCTTCTCTGAAACTTTCTTTTGATAGCTGCAGCAGAACACACAGGCATAACACAAGACATCCCCCATGTCTAACTCAGCATGTGTAAAAACTCAATGTGCATAAATGGCAATGAGATCTGGAACTCCCTGCCTGAAGCATAAAAGGTCTCCTGTCTGCCAATCAATTCAGAGATATTGTTAAAACTCACCATCTCCTTACATAATTGAGACAGCAATATGCTATGTCAAACAAAACCAACTTTTACCAAATTCTGTCCCTGTTCTTCTTCCAGCCTTCCTTCTACTCTCATATATAATTGGTAACATATCTTTTCATATTTTATTTCTGTTGTAATGTAAGTAACTTATTATATTTTCATCTCTATTCAGTCAATCCACAAAACTGAAGATAATTGAATCAGTTTAAAATAATATGTAATTCTTTTATAATTGGCCATTTGTCAATAGCTACCTTTCTTATTTTACATAACTGCACTTGCATATTTTAAATCCTACCTTTCTAATAGATATCAGTATGTCACCATTAAAGACACAGCCTCATCAGTACGGCCACTTGATACTGGAGTTCCGCAGGGAAGTGTCCTTGGACCCCTGCTCTTCCTCATTTACATCAGTGATCTTCCAAACATATCCCAACACCTGAAACCCATTCTCTTTGCTGACGACACAACTTATGTCATCTCCCACCCAAATCTTGCCACCCTCAACACCATTGTTAACAAGGAGCTGCTCAAAATATCGACATGGATGACAGCCAATAAACTTACACTTAACACTGGCAAAACCTACTATATTTATGTTTGGTAGCAGAGCAGGTGTTGCGCAACTTAACATTAAGATCGACAACACTCTAATTGCCAGACATAATGAGGGCAAATTCCTTGGCGTATACCTCGACAACAACCTAAATTTCAGCACCCATATCCAACACATAACAAAAAAAGTATCCAAAACGTTGGGGATCCTCTCCAAGATACGATACTACGTGCTGCAAACTGCCCTTCTCACACTATACCATTCACTTATATATCCATACCTCACCTATGCTATCTGTGCTTGGGGTTCAACTGCAGCAACACGCCTAAAGCCAATAATAACCCAACAAAAAGCCGCAGTAAGAATAATCACTAAATCCCATCCCTGGCAACGCACCCCCTCACTCTTCATAGATCTAAACTTACTCCCTGTTCAGAACATCCACACTTACTACTGTGCAATCTATATCTACAGGACCTTAAATTCCAATATTAACCTTGGCCTAAAATGCTTTCTTGATAGTTGTGACAGGATCCACAGGCATAACACCAGACACAAACATCTCTATGACATTCCCCGTGTTCGACTAAACTTTTACAAAAATTCAATGTATTTCAAAGGACCTAAAATCTGGAACACCCTACCTGAAAACTCTAGAACTGCAGACACATTCATCACTTTCAAAACTACGGTTAGAAAACATCGTATCTCCCTGATCCACCCCGACAACTAACTACATTATAACCACCTGGTGGTTCACAATTACACTCACCCACTGACTATAAACCCAGAAATATTAATCTTAATCTTAAAATAATAAATCCTAACTAGTCATAAGTTTGCCTATGATACTTCAATATAGACACCTTGTATTGTGCCAAAACAAAGGCATTCACATTGCTAAACTCACAAATTATGATGTAGTCACTTAGCCTTAATACCATAATCTGTAAGGATTTAATGTTAAGAATTAATGTAAGTCTGCTTGAAATGCCTAGCCATGCTAGGTGTCCTAGTGGCCCCCTCTGTAATTAGTATTTTATAACATGTAAACCACACAATACCCAAAACCTGTAAACCCCACATTGTAACCTTATAAAGAATAAACTTGAATTAAATTGAATTGAATTGAATTAGGTGCCTGAACATGGCCCCTGGGGCCATATGTTCTAATTTGAGCAGCAGGATTTTTGTACTATATTTAGATTTATTTTAGGGTATGTTTGGTTATTGCTTACTAATAATTATAGTATTTACATAAGACATTATTTATATTAGACATTACCTCTGACTGATTGGCAACTTGGGAACATCAGTGAGGTCATTGTTGTTATTGTTAAATTAAATTAAAATTATTTATTTCAAAAGTCATACATACAAAATGATTTCATATTATTTTATCATAATATAGTGCAGATGAAATTAAATATAGTATAAAGCTCTTGTGAAAGTCACTAATTATGCAATGCATTTCAGGCAAACTGTGTGGTTCATGGAGTTAATGGTTTTAGGTGATTTGACGTAGATCCCCAGGCACAAAGACCATAGGTGAGGTAAGGATAGATTAGAGAGTAGTACATAAAGTACAGTGTAAGTAGTTCTGTTCAAGGTGCATAGTAACATATCTTGGAGAGGATGCCTACTATTTTAGAGACCCCTCTTAGCTAAATTTCATGTCGCAGTCAAGGTGTAAACCTAAGAATTTACCCTCGCTGTGTCTTACAATGGGAGAACCATTGATGATTAGGTTTAGTTGGATATTTGAAGCCTTGTTTCCAAACATGTAGGTTTTGTCAATATAAGAGTGAGTTTGTTGGCAGTCATCCAGGCAAGCAGCAAAAAAGCCTGGTCTCAGGTATTGTACTGCTCTCTAATCTATCCTTAACCCTTTGACTGTTTCAGTCGTATATATCCATCTTACGAGCCAATGTGTTTGACGTAGTATATATACTCAAAAATTCTAGTGGCTTCAAATCAAGCAGGAGAAAGCTGGTAGGCCTACATGTGAGAGAATGGGTCTGTGTCGTCAATGTGTGCAGTATAAAAAAAAAAATCCGACAGCAAGAAGTGCATTATGAGAAAAAAAAACTCCGTCTGTGTTTTTGGATTAAAATGCTGAATTTGAGGTGTATTTTTGTATAGTTTTTATGGTTATATTCTTGTTTATATAGTCACATTGATAGAATGGAAAACATATAGAAATGGAGGTGATTTTGATTGGTTTTACTATGAAAAGGACCTTGAAATGGAGCTCAAAGTAGGGGAAATGTTTGATTTTTGCCGATGTTCACGAGTAAACAAATGATGTCGTCCAATAAATGTCCAACTAGCCATTCTAATATGCAGGCATGAATGGGTTGACATTATTTATACAATTAAGTATTACAATAATGCAGTAGTCTGCATAATGGTAAATCTTCTATTTTTTGTTTGAATAAAAATTCAAAATAGAAAGAAAGGGTAATATCAGAGGGGCCTGGAGACGTGACTGATGAACAAAGAAAATGTTATTTTAGAGCCAGGAATGTCTGCATTGTTCATTCTGGACCCTATTTTGAAATTGGCACATTTTTTAATTTGTGTGAAATTGGCCAAATTGCCAATTTCTGACCACTTTATTGGGAAGTTGAAATTAGTAAATGGGCAGTTTCTTCTACTCAGCCGGTAGAACAAATGGAGTTTTAAAGAAATAGCTATGAGTTTGGTTAACTGGAGCAATGGAATTAGCCGAAAATAGGGCTCAAAGTGGGCAAAATCGCCGATTCGTAAATATCGCTATTGCGAAATTAGCGAGCGTAATTCCATAAGTTTTCCATCAAATTTTGTACTTTTGGTGTCATTACCATCGGGAAAAGATTCTCTATTATTTCACGAGAAAAAATAATTTGTGTTTTTTCAAATACAGTGGACCCCAGTTTACGATATTATTTCATTCCAGAAGTATGTTCAGGTGCCAGTACTGACAGAATTTGTTCCCATAAGGAATATTGTGAATTAGATTAGTCCATTTCAGACCCCCAAACATACACATACAAACGCACTTACATAATTGGTCGCATTGGGAGCTGATCATAAATCGGGGGTGCACTGTATTTTTGCGGCACCAGGAGACACCTCAGGATTTGGGGTTGTGACAGTCAAAGGGTCAACTTGACTATGATATTTGTGCCCGGGTATCTACTTTGTCAAATCACCTAAAACCAATAATAACTACAAAAAAAAAATCTCTTGACCCTTTCAGGGTTGAGAGGCCCTCTCCTAAGCTTGTTTTCAGGGTCGAAAATTTTTCGGAAAAAAAAATTCTTATGAAAAGATAGAGAATCTTTTCCTGATGATAATGACAGCAAAAGTATGAGATTTGATGGAAAACTTACGGAATTATGCTCTCACAAAGTTAGCGGTCTCGGCAATGTTTACGCATCGGCGATTTCGCGCACTTTGAGCCCTATTTTCGGCCAATTCCAGTGTACTAACCAACAAAAATCATAACTATTTCGCTAGAACTCCATTTTTTTCTATCGACTGAATACAAGAAACCATCCATTTACTGATTTCAACTATAAAATGAAGTGGTCAGAAATTAGCAATTAGCCAATATCACACAAATTTCAAAAGATGCCAGTTTCCAAATAGGGTCCAGAATAAACAAGACAGACATTCCTGGCACTAAAATAACATTTCCTCTGTTCATTAAGACATTCCTGGCACTAAAATAACATTTCCTCTGTTCATTAAGACATTCCTGGCACTAAAATAACATTTCCTCTGTTCATTAAGACATTCCTGGCACTAAAATAACATTTCCTCTGTTCATGCCCCTCTTACATTTCTTTTGCTTTCCACTTTGAATTTTTATTCTCACAAAATATAGAAGATTTACTGTTAGGCAGACTACTGCATTAGTGTAGAAATAGTATAAATAATATCAGCACACTTGTGAAAGAATATTAGATTCACCAGTTGACGTGTATTGGATGCGTGGCATGATTTGTTTACTTTTGAACTTTGGTAAAAATCAAACATTTTTGCTACTTTGAGCTCAATTTCAAGGTACTTTTCATTGTGAAACCAGACAAAATCATCTCAATTTCTGTAATATGTCTTCCATTCTATAAAATGAGACCAGGAAAACTGGAATACAACCATAAATGCCATACAAAAATACAGTGCAAAGTCGCTGTTTTAAACCAAAAACATTGTCAAAGTTTTTTTTTTCTCTTTATGCACTGTGTGCTGAGGATTTCTTTTATACTGTGCACGCTGACCACATAGACCCATTATTTCATATGTAGGCTTACCAGCTTTCTCTTGTTAGATTTGAAAGGTCTAGAATTTAGGTGTACTAGTACGTCAATAACCTTGGTGCGTAAGCCGTACTAGTACGTCGGAAATCCTGAAAGGGTTAATATGCTTAGTATGCACTCATGCGGCCGACTTGTTGAAAAAAAAATGCGTATATATATATACAGTGGACCCCCGCATAACGATCACCTCCGAATGCGACCAATTATGTAAGTGTATTTATGTAAGTGCATTTGTACGTGTATGTTTGGGGGTCTGAAATGGACTAATCTACTTCACAATATTCCTTATGGGAACAAATTCGGTCAGTACTGGCACCTGAACATACTTCTGAAGTGAAAAAATATCGTTAACCGGGGGTCCACTGTACAGGTACCATCCGACTTACGACCAAGCTTGGTTCTGACCAACCAGTCGTAAGTCAAAATGGACGTATATCGAACCTTTGAAAATTGCCGACATACTGTGTAGGGCATAATGTCAAACCTTACCTGTATAAACTACCTACAAAGTACTGTAATGTAGTGTACAATCATTATTTCATTCTTTTTACCATAATTTACTTCTATTGATATATTTTAATTATTTATGTACTGTATAATCTGTTAGAGTATACCTGGTAAAGTGTATGGTAGAGTTATTATTGAAAGAATTAAGAGTAAGATGGAGAATAGGATAGCAGATGAACAAGGAGGCTTTAGGAAAGGTAGAGGGTGTGTGGACCAGGTGTTTACAGTGAAACATATAAGTGAACAGTATTTAGATAAGGCTAAAGAGGTTTTTGTGGCATTTCTGGATTTGGTGAAGGCATATGACAGGGTGGATAGGGGGGCAATGTGGCAGATGTTGCAGATGTATGGTATAGGAGGTAGGTTACTGAAGGCAGTGAAGAGTTTTTACGAGGATAGTGAGGCTCAAGTTACAGTATGTAGGAAAGAGGGAGATTATTTCCCAGTAAAAGTAGGCCTTAGACAAGGATGTGTGATGTCACAGTGGTTGTTTAATATATGAAAGATTGGATATTAGATTGGAGGGAGAGAGTATGGAGGGGGTGAATGTATTGGAGGATAGATGGGCTAATGAGAGCATAGGCAATGGGGTCGAAGAGGTATGGGGTAGGTTTAAAAATGTAGTGTTAGTGTTCAGCAGAAGTTTGTGGTTACAGGAAAGTGGGTGCGGGAGGGAAGAGAAGCGATTGGTGGAATGATGATGTAAAGAGGGTAGTAAGGGAGAAAAAGTTAGCATATGAGAAGTTTTTACAAAGTAGAAGTGATGCAAGGAGGGAAGAGTATATGGAGAAAAAGAGAGAGGTTAAGAGAGTGGTGAAGCAATGTAAAAAGAGAGCAAATGAGAGAGTGGGTGAGATGTTATCAACAAATTTTGTTGAAAATAAGAAAAAGTTTTGGAGTGATATTAACAAGTTAGGGAAGCCTAGAGAACAAATAGATTTGTCAGTTAAAAATAGGAGAGGAGAGTTATTAAATGGAGAGTTAGAGGTATTGGGAAGATGGAGGGAATATTTTGAGGAATTGTTAAATGTTGATGAAGATAGGGAAGCTGTGATTTCGTGTATAGGGCAAGGAGGAATAACATCTTGTAGGAGTGAGGAAGAGCCAGTTGTGAGTGTGGGGGAAGTTCGTGAGGCAGTAGGTAAAATGAAAGGGGGTAAGGCAGCCGGAATTGATGGGATAAAGATAGAAATGTTAAAAGCAGGTTGGGATATAGTTTTAGAGTGGTTGGTGCAATTATTTAATAAATGTATGGAAGAGGGTAAGGTACCTAGGGATTGGCAGAGAGCATGCATAGTTCCTTTGTATAAAGGCAAAGGGGACAAAAGAGAGTGCAAAAATTATAGGGGGATAAGTCTGTTGAGTATACCTGGTAAAGTGTATGGTTGAGTTATTGTTGAAAGAATTAAGAGTAAGACGGAGAATAGGATAGCAGATGAACAAGGAGGCTTTAGGAAAGGTAGGGGGTGTGTGGACCAGGTGTTTACAGTGAAACATATAAGTGAACAGTATTTAGATAAGGCTAAAGAGGTCTTTGTGGCATTTATGGATTTGGAAAAGGCGTATGACAGGGTGAATAGGGGGGCAATGTGGCAGATGTTGCAGGTGTATGGTGTAGGAGGTAGGTTGCTGAAAGCAGTGAAGAGTTTTTACGAGGATAGTGAGGCTCAAGTTAGAGTATGTAGGAAAGAGGGAAATTATTTCCCAGTAAAAGTAGGCCTTAGACAAGGATGTGTGATGTCACCATGGTTGTTTAATATATTTATAGATGGGGTTGTAAGAGAAGTAAATGCGAGGGTCTTGGCAAGAGGCGTGGAGTTAAAAGATAAAGAATCACACATAAAGTGGGAGTTGTCACAGTTGCTCTTGGCTGATGACACTGCTCTTGGGAGATTCTGAAGAGAAGTTGCAGAGATTGGTGGATGAATTTGGTAGGGTGTGCAAAATAAGAAAATTAAAAGTGAATACAGGAAAGAGTAAGGTTATGAGGATAACAAAAAGATTAGGTGATGAAAGATTGGATATCAGATTGGAGGGAGAGAGTATGGAGGAGGTGAATGTATTCAGATATTTGGGAGTGGACGTGTCAGTGGATGGGTCTATAAAAGATGAGGTGAATCATAGAATTGATGAGGGGAAAAGGGTGAGTGGTGCACTTAGGAGTCTGTGGAGACAAAGAACTTTGTCCTTGGAGGCAAAGAGGGGAATGTATGAGAGTATAATTTTACCAACGCTCTTATATGGGTGTGCAGCATAGGTGATGAATGTTGCAGCGAGGAGAAGGCTGGAGGCAGTGGAGATGTCATGTCTGAGGGCAATGTGTGGTGTGAATATAATGCAGAGAATTCGTAGTTTGGAAGTTAGGAGGTGTGGGATTACCAAAACTGTTGTCCAGAGGGCTGAGGAAGGGTTGTTGAGGTGGTTCGGACATGTAGAGAGAATGGAGCGAAACAGAGTGAATTCAAGAGTGTATCAGTCTGTAGTGGAAGGAAGGAGGGGTAGGGGTCAGCCTAGGAAAGGTTGGAGGGAGGGGGTAAAGGAGGTTTTGTGTGCGAGGGGCTTGGACTTCCAGCAGGCATGCGTGAGCGTGTTTGATAGGAGTGAATGGAGACAAATGGTTTTTAATACTTGACGTGCTGTTGGAGTGTGAGCAAAGTAACATTTATGAAGGGGTTCAGTGAAACCGGCAGGCCGGACTTGAGTCCTGGAGATGGGAAGTACAGTGCCTGCACTCTGAAGGAGGGATGTTAATGCTGCAGTTTAAAAACTATAGTGTAAAGCACCCTTCTGGCAAGACAGTGATGGAGTGAATGATGGTGAAAGTTTTTCTTTTTCGGGCCACCCTGCCTTGGTGGGAATCGGCCAGTGTGATAATAAATAATAAATATATTTCAAATTGGTATTCTGTAGGAGGTAGGTCCTTAACTTATTATTATACTGACCAATTTACCTGACCTCAGTACGTGTGGTGGGAAAATCATTAGATTTAATAATTAATAATAAAATTAAAGGTCACTTCAAAGAGGACAAATTGATTAACAATTGATTAGCTACTGTTGAAGTTTACATAATGGGTATTCACTATTTTTTTTTACAGATTGTCATCTAAGTTATTGATGAGGTAGGGTGCTTAGTAAACGAGAAAATTGTGCTGGTCACTGAGACAATGGATGCCCAGATGCTTCAAGGCCTTTGGGCTCCAGATAACCAACAACAGCACACACAGGTGAGAAATGTTGGATTTCATTATGTATATATTGCCTTGATTAATCTAGTTCTTATATTTACTGACTGCAATTGATACATATACAGTGGAACCTTGACTTACAAGTTTAATCCATTCCGTGACCTAGCTCGTAATTCAATTTGCTCATATATCAAATAAGTCTTCCTTATTTAAATTATTTGAAATGCCATTAATCCGTCCCAGCGGCAGGACAAAATATTTCATTATAAGCTAATATCAACTCTACGGCTTATTTACCTATCACAATTCATCTAATATGACATAATAAACAATATAATTAACAGAGAAACATGATACATACTCTAGAATAAATAAAATAGGCTATAATATGACAAGTGATGATGGTGGTGGAAGTGGCGGCAACGTCTGCGTTTCGTCCTTTTTCTGTCAATCGCTTAAGGGGGGGCCGTAGGGCAATTTTCCGCGCGTGTTCACCCAAAAATCGGAAAAATATGGAAATTGAGTTATATGTACTGAAAAATAGCTCAACTCTTTGGCAACACAATGGTACCAGAATGAATGTTCTACGACGTTTCTACAAGAAATTATAGTCATTTATATTATAGTCATTTATATATATATTTTGGAAATTTTTCCTTGTTTTTTATCGCTTTTTCTTGCATTATACTTTCTAATATAATAACTGACTACTTGGCATCATAAAACTGAAGGCGGAGCTTTTCCCTAGATTTAGCAACAGTCATTAATCATATCATGATGCGCGGAAGGGTTGCCGCGCCAGGAGAAATCACTCATTATTACGCTTATATCAGCTTATATATCAACTCTACAGCTTATTTATCAGAATTGATCTAATATGATATAATAAACACTATAAATAACATGCAAACATGTTATATACTCTAGACTGAATAAAATAGGCCATAATATGACGAAAGATTATCGGGAATATTTCGATCAATATTGAGTTATTCCTCTCCATGTCGTATTCTTTAGTCTCTGAGTAAGAGAAAACGGTGTTTTGAAGAGGCTAACTGCGCTAGAACATCAGTTTACTAAGAAATACACCCAAACAAACGCGATTTTCGCGATTTTTTTTTTTTTTTTGAGACGGGGACCGGCCGGAGATCCCGGCCGATATCTCGGAAGTAACTTATTCGCCTAAAGTCCATCATCATTCCTTTATTACTTAATTAAATGGAATAATATTCACAGAAATTGTAGAATAATGATTTCTCTTATTTCCACCG
The DNA here is from genome assembly GCF_038502225.1 of Cherax quadricarinatus. Lineage (NCBI taxonomy): Eukaryota > Metazoa > Arthropoda > Malacostraca > Decapoda > Parastacidae > Cherax > Cherax quadricarinatus. Next base: position 90,168,514 of record NC_091292.1, read on the forward strand.
ATGAGTTTTGGAAATATTCCAAATACTTTGGGAGTTATGTGGGAGTAAAGGGCAGATTTTTTTGCAGTATTCCAGAAACTAACAAACTTTATTTTTTTGTGAAATAACGATAAGGTATTTTAGAGGAAATCGATCGGTCAGAATAAGTATTAGCATTGTTCTCTCGGCACCAAGTGTCCAAACAACCTTATGTAGCCCCATATAAGAATGACTTCTGTCCCAAGGGCATTTTCAGTAAATCAGTCTTTTCTCAGTTGTTGTTTGAGGTATATTTTTTATAAATATTTTCAAGAAAGAGTGAAAACACTTTGTCTTGTGCACCAAAACTGGAGAAAATCGGATGGTAAATAAACGAGTTACGAATTTTGCCCGACGGCGTCCTTAACTAACTTGCTACACTTTATCACTGAACTTAACTGATACAATTTGTTTTGTTTAATCACTGAACTTAACTGATGCAGTGGACCCTCGACATTTGATACTAATCCATTCCTGAGAGCTATCGAATGTCGAAAATATCGAAAGTCGAATTAATTTTCCCCATAATAAATAATGGAAATAAAATTAATCCGTGCAAGACACTCAAAAGTATGAAAAAAAAAAAAATTTACCACATGAAATATTAAGTTTAATGCAATAGAATAATTACAATAACAACAATAACAATAGATTAATGATAGAATAATTGACACTTACCTTTAATGAAGATCTGTTGATGATTGATGGGATGGGAGGAGGGGAGAGTGTGGATGGTGTTAGTGTTTAGAAGGGGAATCCCCTTCCATTAGGACTTGAACTGGCAGCCTCACCATGCCTTACCACACTGTGTATGCCACTACGATTCTTAAATCTTTCAAACCAACCTTTGCTGGCTTTAACTTCACTCACATCACCACTAGTTGCAGGCAATTTCTTTACCAAATCATCATGCACTCCGACACACGCACTCCACTTTCGTACTTTGCAATTATCTCTTTCTTCATTTCAATAGTCATTAGCACCTTTTTTCTCGAAGGGTTGGCACGAGAAGCTTTCTTGGGGCCCATGGTTACTTATTTTGCAGAAACAAGCACCAAAAACAGTGATAATATGGATAATGTGGAATGTACTGAATGTATCCTTAGATGCGCGCACACTGGCTGGCTTGTAAACACTGGCACACACGTGGACATGTCTCGTACGAATCGTATCGAATGTCGTGTTTTCCATCGAATGTCGAGGCGAAATTTTTGCGTTAAAATGCATTGAATGTCAGATTTATATAATGTCGATGCCATTGAATGTCGGGGGTCCACTGTACAGTGGAACCTCAAATTTCGAACTTAATCCGTTCCAGGAGCTAGGTCTAAAGTCGAAAAGTTTGAAAGGTGAAGCAATATTTCCCATAAGAAATAATGGAAATACAATTAATCCATTCCCAAAACCCAAAAATATTCACAAAAAAATACATTTTATAAATAGTATTACATTATAGTTTTACATACACACAACAAATATAGTGTACAGTTATTAATAAATTTAAATAAACATATGAAATAACATTTTTACTTACCTCTATTGAAGATTGGTGATGGCATCTGGAAGATAGGGAGGAGGAGAGAGGGAGTTGGATAGGGAATCCCCCTCCATAAGGACTTTAGGTATCAAAGCCCTCTCTGGGGTTACTTCCCCTCTCTGTTTTTTAATGCCACTAGGACCAGCTTTAGAGTCACTGGACCCTTGTCTCACAAAATATCTGTCCACAATCCTCTGTTTCTGGCGCCTCTTTAAGATTTCCCTAAATTGGGACATGGTCCTGTCGCTGAACTTAATGCAAAGATGACTTGTTTCAGCTTGCTCAGGGTGGTACTTCTCCACAAACATTTGGACATTATTCCACTTAGCGCAAATCTCCTTAATCTTTGAATCGGCATGCAACTTCCTTGCCTTTTTACAAATAATCATCTCTGAAACACTATCACCTGCCATCTCTTTATCCTTGATCCACACCAGCAACAGCTTCTCAACGTGATCGATTGTCTGTGGTCTTTTCTTGGTTAGTATATCAACACCTTTCACAACATCAGCTTCCTTGATTTGTTCTTTCTTTGCCAGGATAGAAGCGATGGTCGACTTGTTTTCCCATACATCCTGGCAAGCTCAACAAGTCGCACACCACTCTCATACTTCTGTATTATTTCCTTCTTCACATATATGGTATTTCTCACTTTCTTTACCACAGGGGTACCACTAGCAAGTTTCTTTGGGCCCACGGTAGCTTATTTCACAGTCCCACAAGCACACAGTCCACAAGCACACAATGAATTAATCGTAAAATGTTTAAATGAGACTGCAGGTTAGTTTTCATTCAAGCATCAACAAAGCCAGACTGGCTCATGGCGCCTGCATGGGGACGCAGACAGAGTGGGCTGGCGGACAGGTCCGGTACCCGGCGGTTCGAAAAAAGGGGTGAGTTCGATAATAGGGACAAAGTTGGTTCGAAAAAAGCGGTCGAAAGGCGAAGAGTTCAATAAGCGATATGTTAGAAATCTGTGGTTCCACTGTACAATTTGTGTTGTTTGATCGCTGAACTTAACTGATACAGTGTGCTTTAATTCCATGGAAATCATCCTCTTTTTCTTCTCAGCACTGTCCTTTGCACTTATTTTCTTAGGACCCATGGTTAGTAAAAAGAAATTTGGCCAAATGACGTTAAAAAAAAATTCAAGCAAGCACAAGAGAACTGCTCCCACGGCGATGTAAACATGTGGACTCCTTAATAGATGTTTTGCCATCAGCTGCTCCATCTAGTGGCAGTATTCTGAATTATTATTACATATTATGTATGTATGTATGAATTATTTTTTTTTTTTTTTCAACAAGTCGGTCGTCTCCCACCGAGGCAGGGTGACCCAAAAAAAAAAGAAAGAAAATCCCCAAAAAGAAAATACTTTCATCATCATTCAACACTTTCACCACACACACACATTATCACTGCTTTTGCAGAGGTGCTCAGAATACAACAGTTTAGAAGCATATACGTATAGAGATACACAACATATCCCTCCAAACTGCCAATATCCCAAACCCCTCCTTTAAAGTGCAGGCATTGTACTTCCCATTTCCAGGACTCAAGTCCGACTATATGAAAATAACCGGTTTCCCTGAATCCCTTCACTAAATATTACCCTGCTCACACTCCAACAGATCGTCAGGTCCCAAGTATCATTCGTCTCCATTCACTCCTATCTAACACGCTCATGCACGCTTGCTGGAAGTCCAAGCCCCTCACCCACAAAACCTCCTTTACCCCCTCTTTCCAACCCTTTCGAGGACGACCCCTACCCCTCTTTCCTTCCCCTATAGATTTATATGCTTTCCATGTCATTCTACTTTGATCCATTCTCTCTAAATGACCAAACCACCTCAACAACCCCTCTTCTGCCCTCTGACTAATGCTTTTATTAACTCCACACCTTCTCCTAATTTCCACACTCCGAATTTTCTGCATAATATTTACACCACACATTGCCCTTAGACAGGACATCTCCACTTCCTCCAACCGTCTCCTCGCTGCTGCATTTACCACCCAAGCTTCACATCCATATAAGAGTGTTGGTACTACTATACTTTCATACATTCCCTTCTTTGCCTCCATAGATAACGTTTTTTGACTCCACATATACCTCAACGCACCACTCACCTTTTTTCCCTCATCAATTCTTTGATTAACCTCATCCTTCATAAATCCATCCGCCGACACGTCAACTCCCAAGTATCTGAAAACATTCACTTCTTCCATACGCCTCCTCCCCAATTTGATATCCAATTTTTCTTTATCTAAATCATTTGATACCCTCATCACCTTACTCTTTTCTATGTTCACTTTTAACTTTCTACCTTTACACACATTCTCAAACTCATCCACTAACCTTTGCAATTTTTCTTTAGAATCTCCCATAAGCACAGTATCATCAGCAAAAAGTAACTGTGTCAATTCCCATTTTGAATTTGATTCCCCATAATTTAATCCCACCCCTCTCCCGAACACCCTAGCATTTACTTCTTTTACAACCCCATCTATAAATATATTAAACAACCATGGTGACATTACACATCCCTGTCTAAGACCTACTTTTACCGGGAAGTATTCTCCCTCTCTTCTACACACCCTAACCTGAGCCTCACTATCCTCATAAAAGCTCTTTACAGCATTTAGTAACTTACCACCTATTCCATATACTTGCAACATCTGCCACATTGCTCCTCTATCCACTCTATCATATGCCTTTTCTAAATCCATAAATGCAATAAAAACTTCCCTACCTTTATCTAAATACTGTTCACATATATGCTTCAATGTAAACACTTGATCTACACATCCCCTACCCACTCTGAAGCCTCCTTGCTCGTCCGCAATTCTACATTCTGTCTTACCTCTAATTCTTTCAATTATAACCCTACCGTATACTTTTCCTGGTATACTCAGTAAACTTATTCCTCTATAATTTTTACAATCTCTTTTGTCCCCTTTCCCTTTATATAAAGGGACTATACATGCTCTCCGCCAATCCCTAGGTACCTTCCCCTCTTTCATACATTTATTAAACAAAAGTACCAACCACTCCAACACTATATCCCCCCTGCTTTTAACATTTCTGTCATGATCCCATCAGTTCCAGCTGCTTTACCCCCTTTCATTCTACGTAATGCCTCACGTACCTCCACCACACTTACATTCTGCTCTTCTTCACTCCTAAAAGATGGTATACCTCCCTGGCCAGTGCATGAAATTACCGCCTCCCTTTCTTCCTTAACATTTAAAAGTTCCTCAAAATATTCTCGCCATCTACCTAATACCTCCCTCTCCCCATCTACTAACTCCCCTACTCTGATTTTAACTGACAAATCCATACTTTCCCTAGGCTTTCTTAACTTGTTTAACTCACTCCAAAATTTTTTCTTATTTTCATTAAAATTTCTTGACAGTGCCTCTCCCACTCTTTCATCTGCTCTCCTTTTGCACTCTCTCACCACTCTCTTCACCTTTCTTTTACTCTCCATATACTCTGCTCTTCTTATAACACTTCTGCTTTGTAAAAACCTCTCGTAAGCTACCTTTTTCTCTTTTATCACACCCTTTACTTCATCATTCCACCCATCACTCCTCTTTCCTCCTGCCCCCACCCTCCTATAACCACAAACTTCTGCCCCACATTCTAATACTGCATTTTTAAAACTATCCCAACCCTCTTCAACCCCCCCACTACTCATCTTTGCACTAGCCCACCTTTCTGCCAATAGTCGCTTATATCTCGCCCGAACTTCCTCCTCCCTTAGTTTATACACTTTCACCTCCCTCTTACTTGTTGTTGCCAACTTCCTCTTTTCCCATCTACCTCTTACTCTAACTGTAGCTACAACTAAATAATGATCCGATATATCAGTTGCCCCTCTATAAACATGTACATCCTGGAGCCTACCCATCAACCTTTTATCCACCAATACATAATCTAACAAACTACTTTCATTACGTGCTACATCATACCTTGTATATTTATTTATCCTCTTTTTCATAAAATATGTATTACTTATTACCAAATTTCTTTCTACACATAGCTCAATTAAAGGCTCCCCATTTACATTTACCCCTGGCACCCCAAATTTACCTACTACTCCCTCCATAACATTTTTACCCACTTTAGCATTGAAATCCCCAACCACCATTACTCTCACACTTGATTCAAAACTCCCCACGCATTCACTCAACATTTCCCAGAATCTCTCTCTCTCTCTTCTCCAGGTGCATACACTCTTACTATAACCCACTTTTCACATCCAATCTTTATTTTACTCCACATAATCCTTGAATTTATACATTTGTAGTCCCTCTTTTCCTGCCATAGCTTATCCTTCAACATTATTGCTACTCCTTCTTTAGCTCTAACTCTATTTGAAACCCCTGACCTGATCCCATTTATTCCTGTCCATTGAAACTCTCCCACCCCCTTCAGCTTTGTTTCACTTAAAGCCAGGACATCCAGTTTCTTCTCATTCATAACATCCACAATCATCTCTTTCTTATCATTTGCACAACATCCATGCACATTCAGACTTCCCACTTTGACAATTTTCTTCTTCTTATTCTTTTTAGTAATCTTTACAGGAAAAGGGGTTACTAGCCCATTGTTCCCGGCATTTTAGTTGACTTTTACAACACGCATGGCTTACGGAGGAAAGATTCTTATTCCACTTCCCCATGGATATAAAAGGAAAAGTAATAAGACCAAGAACTATTAAGATAAAATCAAAGAAAACTCAGATGAGTGTGTATAAATAAACGTGTACATGTATGTGTAGTGTGACCTAAGTGTAAGTAGAAGTAGCAAGACGTACCTGTAATTTTACACTCACTTGGCAGGACGGTAGTACCTCCCTGGGTGGTTGCTGTCTACCAACCTACTACCAATATTAATTATTATTAATTATTATTATATTAATTATTATTTATAATATTATTACATATAATTATTATTGTAATTACAGTGGACCTTTGGGTAACGGCATTAATCCATTCCAGAGAGCTTGCCTTTTACCGATTTTGCATTTAGCCGAATTAATTTTTCCCATAAATAATGGAAATCAATTAATCCGTTTCAGACAGCCAAAAGTATTAAAAAAAAATTTTTTTTTTAAAGATTAAATATAGATATACATACAGAAAACAGTGACAAATAAATATAAAGCACTAATAAAATGGATAAATGAACATTTAACATCACACTTTCCTTTATTGACTTTTGTTAGTGTATGGAAGACACTTAGGAGGCGAGAAGAAGATGAGTTTATTATGCTTCAATATAACTAATATCATCTCTAAGGCTTATTTGTCAATCACAATTCATCTAATATGATATAATAAACAATATTAATAACACAGAAACATGATATATACTCTAGAATGAATAAAATATGTCATAATGTATGTGAAGAGTAAGTGTTGGTGGTGGTGGTGGTGTTGGGTTTGTAAGGGCCACTGAGAGAAGCTGTACATAGTGGTGGTGGTGATGGAAGCAGAACCCACCACCACTATACCACCACTATTCCCCACTATTTACCCGAAGCCACAGCCAATGGACAAGGGTCAGAGCAATAGAAGAAGATCCAGTAACCAGCTAAGGACTCCTAACATCAAAGGTGAGACCAGTAATACCACGAGGAAAACTTCTGGTACTGGCAGCCAGGACACAACCCTCATCACCCACCAGCACCACCACAACACACGACAGACAACAACAAACATGGCCGCCACCACATTCCAAGATAACTCCTTCCTAGGATTTGATGTCAAGAAGATCACCGACCCAGAAATAGCTAAACTCCTTACGATTCAGAACCACACAATCACCAAACTAACTCGGGAAATGCAGGAACTAAAAGCTTGCAATGCACAGTACCTCAGCAAGATTACTGCTCTAGAACATAAACTAGACACTCTGGAACAACAAAGCAACACCCACACCCAGTCCTTAGACACCATTAACACACTAAAAGACCAAGTCACCCCACTTAGTACCAACATTATAGAAGAAAGATCAAGAGTGGACCAACAACTTGCCAATGTCATAACCAACTTCCATGACCATAATGACCAACAACAGCTATCTTACACTGTTGTAGTTAACAGCAAACATCTCCCACCCACAGTCACCCAAGAAACCTGCATGGAGACCACCCTACAGCTTATCAAGGACCACCTTCGCCTTAACATACGTAGTGATAACCTAAAGGATTGCAAACTGATGGGCTACCAAGCAAGTAAAAAAACAGTGCTGTTAAAATTCCAAACTAGCCTACAAAGAAACAACCTACTAAAAACATCTATTTCTATGAAAACTGATGTTTACGTCAATGAATGCCTTACTAAAACAAGACAAAACCTCCTTTATCGGCTAAGAAAATTACGCTAAGCTCAAAAAATCCACCAGTGCTTTGTGAGGGACGGAAAAATCGCAGTTAGGAAACAGCCCACTGGGAAGAGATACTTCATCTCTACAGAACACGACCTTAAAACATTCCTAAGTGAGGCTGGACTAACAGAATCAGAGTAAGGTGCAGATAATATCCACTGTCCACCATTAGTGTTATAATGCCATAAATTTTGTTCCCCCCAAATAATCTCTAATACCCCAACTACTTTTGAATTTCACTGTTGTATTCAGTGACCATTCTATCTCAGTCTTAATTGTGTTTAATATCTACAGAATCTCTCTCCTATTTTACTTCTTACCACTTCATTGTTCTGTCTTATTTTAATTGAAACTAACCATAGCTTGTCCTCAATTATTCTACCTTACTTTAAAAAATACTCTGTCGCCCAATTTTATTTTAAAATCTCTATTATTGCCCAATTTTACTTAAAACTATATTGACCAACCTTATTGTAAACTTTTTATTATTGCCCATTTTTATTTTATATTTTAGTGCACAACTTTATTGTAAACTTTTCATCTTATTATTGCATTATTCTAGTCTTGAGTTAATTACCCACTCTTATACTTGCCCAATTATACCAATACTTTATTGCCCAATCTATTTTAAACTTTTTGTTATTGCCCTTTTTATCTGTAAAGTTTATTACCCAATTTTGTTATATACTTTTTTATTATTGCCCTATTCTATTGTACTTTTCTTAACCTTTTGTTACCAATTTTTAAGCTTGTATATTAAACTTCAACTTTAATATTATCCTGTGTACCATCTTACTATCATATTATAACCAAGTCATTGCCTTTTTTTTTTAATATTATTATTTTTTATTTTCTTTTGCTACCTTAACTTGTGTATTTTGTCTTGTCAATTTAAATTTAGTTATATTCCAGTTCTTGTTAACAACTTATATTAGACCTTAGTGCAATTACAAGTGAGAGTCTTGTGCCACTTGAAAATTTTATTTTTTATATTATTAGATTAAACCTAGTTGTACTTTAGCTCATTCTAGCTCAATACATAGACAACACCAAATTCATTATATTAGACCTTAGTGCAATTACAAGTGAGAGTCTGGTGCTATTTAATTTGTATTTTTATATTTTTAGTTTATACTTAGTTGTACTTTAGCTCATTCTAGCACAATACTTAGACAACATCAACTTCATTATGTTTATTAGTGACTATACTCTGTATGACCAAAGTGCTTTAGCTATATACTTGTCCAAACTTCCCACTACTACAGATATTAGTACTAGAACTCAACACACAATTCAGGATATAAATAACCACAATTTAAACCTAGAAGATGAATGATCATGTCGACCCTGATATAAACCTCCATAATCTAACACTCAATCAAAACCTACTGGAAAGTAACTGCCTTTATTACACAGCATCACAAGCCAGCACTATCCTAAGCAGTGTTAAAAGTCTATCAGTTCTTAACTACAACATCAGGTCCTTAAGCAAACACTATGATGATCTCCTGGCACTCCTTAAGTCGCTAAAGACACCTTTCTCTTGCATTATTCTTACTGAGACCTGGCTTAAGCAGGACACAATAAATATCTACTCTCTACCAGGATACACAGCAATCCACAACTGCAGACCATACCAAGTTGGGGGTGGTATTGGAATCTATTACTCTAACCAACTATCTTGTATTAGCACCACTTGCTTTAGTGATGAATATGGGGAATACATTTTTGCTAATTTTACTGTAAAAAACCTTAAGACGCCTATAACAATTGGTGCCATTTACCGGATACCCCACACCAACATCCCAAATTTCAGTGAGAAATTAAAGGCACTAATAACTAACAGATAAATGAACAAGCACCACCTTCTCTTAGTTGGAGACTTCAGTATCAACCTTGGCCTACTAGATGATCAGCTTGTAACTGATTTCATCAACAATATGAACAACACACTTCTCATACCAACAAAAACTAAACCAACCAGGCTCACAGAGACAAGTGCAACTATAATAGACCACATATGGACCAATATACTAGCCCCCCTTAAATCAGGGATAATCACAGACAGCACTACAGACCACTACCCTACTTTCCTCTTAACAAACATTAGTAAACCACCACTGGAATACAACAAAGTTTCGTTTAGACTCCATGACGAGGCCTCAATAAGGAAGTTCACAGCAGACCTAGAGACTGTTGACTGGCCTACAGAATTCTCCAAGGCCAATGGTACTGACGATTGGACAGACATTTTTCTTAACAAATTACTTAGACTATACAACAAACGAATAAACGGCTCGGTTGTCCATGGCTAACCAGCAGCATTCTGAAATCCATTGATAAGAAACACCAATATGAAAAGCAATATAGACAGGGCTTAATACATAAAAATATTCTTAAACACTATTCATCAGTTCTCACCAAAGTAATAAAGAAAGCCAAACAGCTGTACTACTCCAGCAGATTCACTGACACAAGAGGAGACATAAAAAAGACCTGGAAAACACTCTCTCAGATTCTGGGCACCCACAAACTGAAAAAAAACAAGAATATTTTCTTAACTAAACCTATTGAAACACCACTGCATCCCACTGAAACAGCTAACAAGATAAACGACTTCTTCTCAACCATAGGATCTAATCTTGCCAGTAAAATCCCACGTACCAACGCCCATGCCGGGGACTATCTAGATGGGAATTTCCCAAATTCCTTCTATCTTGTTCCAACTGAACCCACCGAAGTCACTGAGATTATAAAGTCACTTAAAAATAACTCAGGGAACCTGTCTCATGTCCCACCATTATTGTACAAGCGAGCGGCCCATGTCCTTTCGCATGCTATTTCATTACTTTTTAACAAGTCACTAGAAACTAGCACCTTCCCGAAACTACTCAAGACAGCAAGGGTTACACCAATAGTTAAAGGTGATGACCCTACAGATGTAAACAACTATAAGCCAATATCAAACTTACCATTGCTATCCAATCTCTTTGAGAAACTCGTGCACAGGAGACTGCATTCATTTATAACGTCACAAAACATACTCGTCCCCGGCCAATTTGGATTCAGGAAAAATAAAAGCACTAATGATGCAATTGTAAAAATGCTAGATCTGCTTTACACAACATTGGAAAATAAGGAATATATGGTAGGAATTTTTATTGACCTGAGAAAAGCTTTTGACACAGTAGACCACGGCATCCTACTCCACAAACTTGACCATTATGGTATAAGAGGATATGCGCTTGCATATTTCAAATCCTACCTTACTAATAGGTATCAGTATGTCACCATTAAAGACACAGCATCATCAACACGGCCACTTGATACTGGAGTTCCGCAGGGAAGTGTCCTTGGACCCCTGCTCTTCCTCATTTACATCAGTGATCTTCCAAACGTATCCCAACACCTGAAACCCATTCTCTTTGCTGACAACATGACTTATGTCATCTCTCACCCTAATCTTGCCACCCTCAACACCATTGTTAATGAGGAGCTGCTCAAAATATCAACTTGGATGACGGCCAATAAACTTACACATAACACTGACAAAACCTACTATATTATGTTTGGTAACAGAGCAGGTGCTTCGCAACTTAACATTAAGATCGACAGCACTATAATTGCCAGACATAATGAGGGCAAATTTCTAGGCCTATACCTCGACGACAACCTGAATTTCAGCACCCATATCCAACACATCAAAAAAAGTATCCAAAACAGTTAGGATCCTCTCCAAGATACCATACTACGTGCTGCAAAATACCCTTCTCACACTATACCATTCATTTATCCATACCTCACCTATGCTATTTGTGCTTGGGGATCAACTGCAGCAATACACCTAAAGCCAATAATAACTCAACAAAAAGCTGCAATAAGAATAATCACTAAATCCCATCCCTGGCAACACCCCCCCCCCCCACTCTTTGTAGATCTAAACTTACTCCCTGTTCAGAACATATACACTTAGTACTGTGCAATCTACATATACAGGACCTTAAATTCCAATATTAACCTTGACCTAAAATGCTTTCTTGATAGTTGTGACAGGACCCACAGGCATAACACCAGACAAAAACATCTCTATGACATTCCCCGTGTCCGACTAAACCTTTACAAAAACTCAATGTATGTCAAAGGCCCTAAAATCTGGAACACTCTACCTGAAAACACTAGAACAGCAGGCACATTCATCACCTTCAAAACTACTATTAGAAAACATTCTTATCTCCCTGATACACCCCATTAACTGACTACATAAAAACCACCTGGTAGTCCACATTTACACTCACTCACTCACCCATTTGACTATAAGCACAGAAATACGTATCCTAATCTTAAAATAATGATTCCAAACTAGTCATAAGTTTGCCTGTGATACTCCAATATAGAAACTATGTATTGTGCCAAAACAAAAGCATTCACATTGCTAAACTCACAAACTAGTATTTGTCACTTAGTATTTAGTGACTCAGTATTTAGTCAACTTAATCCACAATTTGTTATAATTTAGGGTTAAGAATTAATCTAAGTTTGCCTGAAATGCATAGCCATGCTAGGTGTTCTAGTGGCCTCCTCTGTAATTAGTATTTTATTACATGTAAACCACACAACCAAAATCTGTAAACCCTGCATTGTAATCCTTATAGAGAATAAACTTTGATTTGCTTTAAACATTGTATGTAATTTATAAGAAAGATTTACATTTTAATTTATAAATAAGAAATATTTACATTTTAATTTATAAATAAGTAAGTTTATTCAGGTATACACAAATACAGTTACGTACATAGATTATCATACATAGCAGCATATGTGTAAAGTACCTAGGATAACCCAAAATAGTCAGAGTGACTTGCATTAATCCATTGAGATCCTTTTATATTTACACTTATATTTACTTGTTCGGGTGAGATGTAAGCAACTATTGGCAGAAAGGTGGGCTAGTGCAAAGATGAGTAGTGGGGGGTTGAAGAGGGTTGGAATAGTTTTAAAAATGCAGTATTAGAATGTGTGGCAGAAGTTTGTGGTTATAGGAGGGTGGGGGCAGGAGGAAAGAGGAGCGATTGGTGGAATGATGAAGTAAAGGGTGTGATAAAAGAGAAAAAGGTAGCTTGTGAGAGGTTTTTACAAAGCAGAAGTGTTATTAGAAGAGCAGAGTATGTGGAGAGTAAAAGAAAGGTGAAGAGAGTGGTGAGAGAGTGCAGAAGGAGAGCAGATGATAGAGTGGGAGAGGCACTGTCAAGAAATTTTAATGAAAATAAGAAAAAAATTTGGAGTGAGTTAAACAAGTTAAGAAAGCCTAGGGAAAGTATGGATTTGTCAGTTAAAAACAGAGTAGGGGAGTTAGTAGATGGGGAGAGGGAGGTATTAGGTAGATGGCGAGAATATTTTGAGGAACTTTTAAATGTTGAGGAAGAAAGGGAGGCAGTAATTTCATGCACTGGCCAGGGAGGTATACCATCTTTTAGGAGTGAAGAAGAGCAGAATGTAAGTGTGGGGGAGGTATGTGAGGCATTATGTAGAATGAAAGGGGGTAAAGCAGCTGGAACTGATGGGATCATGACAGAAATGTTAAAAGCAGGGGGGGATATAGTGTTGGAGTGGTTGGTACTTTTGTTTAATAAATGTATGAAAGAGGGGAAGGTACCTAGGGATCGGCGGAGAGCATGTATAGTCCCTTTATATAAAGGGAAAGGGGACAAAAGAGATTGTAAAAATTATAGAGGAATAAGTTTACTGAGTATACCAGGAAAAGTGTACGGTAGGGTTATAATTGAAAGAATTAGAGGTAAGACAGAATGTAGGATTGCGGATGAGCAAGGAGGTTTCAGAGTGGGTAGGGGATGTGTAGATCAAGTGCTTACATTGAAGCATATATGTGAACAGTATTTAGATAAAGGTAGGGAGGTTTTTATTGCATTTATGGATTTAGAAAAGGCATATGATAGAGTGGATAGAGGAGCAATGTGGCAGATGTTGCAAGTAGTGTGTGGAATAGGTGGTAAGTTATTAAATGCTGTAAAGAGTCTTTATGAGGATAGTGAGGCTCAGGTTAGGGTGTGTATAAGAGAGGGAGACTACTTCCCGGTAAAAGTAGGTCTTAGACAGGGATGTGTAATGTCTCCATGGTTGTTTAATATATTTATAGATGGGGTTGTAAAAGAAGTAAATGCTAGGGTGTTCAGGAGAGGGGTGAGATTAAATTATGGGGAATCAAATTCAAAATGGGAATTGACATAGTTACTTTTTGCTGATGATACTGTGCTTATGGGAGATTCTAAAGAAAAATTGCAAAGGTTAGTGGATGAGTTTGTGAATGTGTGTAAAGGTAGAAAGTTGAAAGTGAACATAGAAAAGAGTAAGGTGATGAGGGTATCAAATGATTTAGATAAAGAAAAATTGGATATCAAATTGGGGAGGAGGAGTATGGAAGAAGTGAATGTTTTCAGATACTTGGGAGTTGACGTGTCGGCAGATGGATTTATGAAGGATGAGGTTAATCATAGAATTGATGAGGGAAAAAAGGTGAGTGGTGCGTTGAGGTATATGTGGAGTCAAAAAACATTATCTATGGAGGCAAAGGAGGGAATGTATGAAAGTATAGTAGTACCAACACTCTTATATGGATGTGAAGCTTGGGTGGTAAATGCAGCAGCGAGGAGACGGTTGGAGGCAGTGGAGATGTCCTGTCTAAGGGCAATGTGTGGTGTAAATATTATGCAGAAAATTCGGAGTGTGGAAATTAGGAAAAGGTGTGGAGTTAATAAAAGTATTAGTCAGAGGGCAGAAGAGGGGTTGTTGAGGTGGTTTGGTCAATTAGAGAGAATGGATTGAAGTAGAATGACATGGAAAGCATATAAATCTATAGGGGAAGGAAGGTGGGGTAGGGGTCGTCCTCGAAAGGGTTGGAGAGAGGGGGTAAAGGAGGTTTTGTGGGCTAGGAGTTTGGACTTCCAGCAAGCGTGCGTGAGCGTGTTAGATAGGAGTGAATGGAGACGAATGGTACTTGAGACCTGATGATCTGTTGGAGTGTTAGCAGGGTAATATTTAGTGAAGGGATTCAGGGAAACTGATTATTTTCATATAGTCGGACTTGAGTCCTGGAAATGGGAAGTACAATGCCTGCACTTTAAAGGAGGGGTTTGGGATATTAGCAGTTTGGAGGGATATGTTGTGTATCTTTATACGTATATGCTTCTAAACTGTTGTATTCTGAGCACCTCTGCAAAAACAGTGATAATGTGTGAGTGTGGTGAAAGTGTTGAATGATGAAAGTATTTTCTTTTTGGGGATTTTCTTTCTTTTTTGGGTCACCCTGCCTCGGTGGGAAACGGCCGACTTGTTGAAAAAAAAAAAATTTACTTCTTCTAGGTAGTAGGTTTTTAGACAGCAACTGACCAGGGAGGTACTACCGTCCTGCCAAGTGAGTGTAAAACGAAAGCCTGTAATTGTTTTACATGATGGTAGGATTGCTGGTGTCCTTTTTTCTGTCTCATAAACATGCAAACATGCAAGATTTCAGGTACGTCTTGCTACTTCTACTTACACTTAGGTCACACTACACATACATGTCCAAGCATATATATATACACCCCTCTGGGTTTTCTTCTATTTTCTTTCTAGTTCTTGTTTATTTCCTTTTATCTCCATGGGGAAGTGGAACAGAATTCTTCCTCCATAAGCCATGCGTGTTGTAAGAGGCGACTAAAATGCCGGGAGCAAGGGGCTAGTAACTCCTTCTCCCGTATAAATTACTAAATTTAAAAAGAGAAACTTTGGTTTTTCTTTTGGGCCACCCTGCCTTGGTGGGATACGGCCGATTTGTTGAAAAAAAAAATTACTTTTATACTTACATTTTTATGTTTACACTTACCTTGGAGGAGATGTTACTTTAATTAGTTTGTTTTATAGAGGTTTAGGGTAGTGGAAGATACATAGCAGGCCGGCATATGTTCATTGGCCCGATACACATCCAACAACATTGGAGAGTTACTTTCATGTCGTTTTTCTATCGCTTACTCGCTTAACTTACTTGCTACACTGTTAATTCTACACTTTATCGGTGGCTGGCACTATAGCCTTTATCGATACCTGCTGCTTTAGTATCGTACATATTGTAGAATCGCTGAATCACTGCAGAAGGCACATTCTCCCCTCTCTCTTCCTCCTCCACTTTGGTACTTTGCTACGAGTTTTTTCTTGAAATTTATTGTGCTTCTTACCTTCTTTACCACAGGGCTGGCACTAGAAGCTTTCTTTGGGCCTGTGTTGGCTTATTTAGCAGTTACAAGCACTAAAAACATTGGAATAATACAAAATATATCGCATGTATGTATGGAATCGTCCTCCCTGACTTGTAAACAAGGGCACACTGGCTTTACATAGGCTCAGGCAAGTCGGACACGTTCGGGACGAATGTCCTTAACTGAGTTCTTGGGCATTAGCCAAGCCAATATTTTGACGCAAAAACGTTCCGCTGTCCGATTTTGGCGTTAGCCGATGCTGCTGTTACCCGAGGGTCCACTGTATTATTATTAATTTAGGGAACTGAAGCTCACTCATTATTATAATATTATATTGTCATTAATAATAATAATAAAAATACATATGTAATAATAGTAATAAAAATGAGAGCTTCAGAATGCCACCAACTCAGTGCACTGTCTACCTCGGTGTGGGAGTATTTCTCTCATTCTTTGCTTACATTTTTTTACATTCATTTGGTCAAATTTTGTTTTTCTAAGCATGAGTCCTAAGAAAGACAGTGTTGAGAAGAAAAAGAGGATGATTTTCATGGAATTAAAGCATGAAATCATAGATAAACAAGCAAGGTGTGCAGGTCTTGGTTTGAGGGGAAAGTGGGAGGAGCTGCCTCATAACTCGGATGTTGGCTTGTAACTTGGAGCAAAAAATCGACTGAGCAATGGCTTGTATCTCGAAAAACTTGTACGTTGGGACACTCGTAAGTCAAGGTTCCACTGTACTCTAATAACTTTCCTCTCGAAAATATTCTGGCACTTAATGAAGTTGGGCAGCCGATACCTAGAAGGTATCAGGGAGGTACTACCGTCCTACCAAGTGAGTGTAAAGAGGAAGCCTGCAGTATTTTGTTTTACATGATGGTAGGATTGCTGGTGTCTTTTTTTCTGTCTCATAAACATGCAAAATTTCAGGTACATCGTATTACTTCTGCTTACACTTAGGTCATGCTAAACATGCATGTACATGTTTATGTATACACATCTGAGTTTTCTTTGATTTTATCTTAATAGTTCTTATTCTTATTGCTTTTCCTTTCATATCCATGGGGAAGTGGAATAAGAGTCTTTCCTCTGTAAGCCATGCGTGTTGTAATTGTCAACTAAAATGCCAGGAACAATGGGTTAGTAACCCCTTTTCCTGTATAGCTTACTAAGAAGAAAAAGAAGAAAACTGTCAAATAGGATATACCAGATCATTATTTAGTTGTAGCTACAGTTAGAGTAAGAGGTAGATGGGACAAAAGGAGAATGACAACAGCTAGTAAGAGAGAGGTGAAAGTATATAAACTAAGGGAGGAGGAAGTTAGGGTGAAATACAAGCAACTATTGGCAGAAAGGTGGGCTTAATGCAAGTATGAGTAGTTGGAGGGGGGGGGGTTGAAGATAGTTTTAAAAATGCAGTATTAGAATGTGGGGCAGAAGTTTGTGGCTATAGGAGGATGGGTGCAGGAGGAAAGAGGAGTGACTGGTGGAATGATGAAGTAAAGGGTGTGATAAAAGAGAAAAAAGTAGCTTATGAGAGGTTTTTACAAAGCAGAAGTGTTATAAGAAGAGTAGAGTATATGGAGAGTAAAAGAAAGGTGAAGAGAGTTGTGAGAGAGTGCAAAAGGAGAGCTGTTGATAGTGGGAGAGGCACTGTCAAGAAATTTTGATGAAAAGAAAAAAATTTGGAGTGAGATAAACAAGTTAAGAATGCCTTGGGAACAAATGGATTTGTCAGTTAAAAGCAGAATTGGGGAGTTAGTAGATGGGAAGCTGGAGGTATTGGGTTGATGGCGGGAATATTTTGAGGAACCTTTAAATGTCAACGAAGAAAGGGAGGCGGTAATTTCATGCACTGGCCAGGGAGGTATCACATCCTTTAGGAGTGAAGAAGAGCAGGATGTGAGTGTGGGGGAAGTGCATGAGGCATTACGTAGAATGAAAGGTGGTAAAGCAGCTGGAACTGGTGGGATCATGACAGAAATGTTAAAAGCAGGGTGGTTATATTGTGTTGGAGTGGTTGGTATTTTTGTTTAATAAATGCATGAAAGAGGGGAAGGTACCTAGGGATTAGCAGAGAGCATGTATAGTTCCTTTGTATAAAGGGAAGGGAATGAAAGAGATTGTAAAAATTATAGGGGAATAAGTTTACTGAGGAGCAGGGGTGCAGTGGGGACAATAAGGGAACACTGTATCAACATCTGGGGTCCCAGACTTTTCAACATCTTACCAGAAGATATCAGAAACACTGCTGGAACAAGTGTAGAAGCCTTCAAGAGGAAACTAGACAAGTATCTTCACCAGGTGCCAGATCAACCATGCTGTGATGGATATGTGGGGCAGCAGGTCTCCAGCAGCAACAGCCTGGTTGACCAGGCAAGCACCAGACAAGCCAGGCTCAGAGAGCAGGTAAACTCTCGAAAATCTTCAAAGGTATATCAAAGATAAAGGAGTATGCCAGGTAAAGTGTACTGTAGAGTTGTTATTGAAAGAATTAGAGATAAGAGAGAGAGAGTAGGATTGCAGATGAGCAAGGAGGTTATATAGTGGGTAGGGGATGTGTAGAGCAAGTGTTTACACTAAAGCATGTATATGAACAGTATTTAGATAAAGGTAGAGAAGTTTTCATTGTATTTATGGATTTAGAAAAGGCATATGATAGAGTGGATAGGGGAGCAATGTGGCAGATGTTGCAAGTATATGGAATAGGTAGTAAGTTACTAAATGCTGTAAAGAGTTTTTATGAGGATAATGAGGCTCAGGATAGGGTGTGTAGGAGAGGGAGATTATTTCCCAGTAAAATTAGGTCTTGGACAGGGATGTGTAATGTCACCATGGTTCTTTAATATATTTATAGATGGGGTTATGAAAGAAGTAAATGCTAGGGTGTTGGGGAGAGGGGTGGAATTAAATCATGGGGAATCAAATAGAAAATGGGAGTTGAAACAGTTACTTTTTGCTGATGATACTGTGAGTATGGGAGATTCCAAAGAAAAGTTGCAAAGGTTAGTGGACGAGTTCGGGAGAGTGTGTAGAGGTAGAAAGTTGAAAATGAACATAGTTTAACCCTTTCAGGGTTTCGGCTGTACTAGTACGGCTTACGTGCCAGGGTCCTTGACATGCTAGTACTCATAAATTTTAGCGCCTTCAGATCTAGTGAGAGAAAGCTGGTAGGCCTACGTATGAAAGAATGGGTGTATGTGGTCAGTGTGCGCAGTATAAAAAAAATCCTGCAGCGCACAATGCGTAATGAGAAAAAAAACTCTGACCATGTTTTAGGATTAAAACAGCTACTTTGCACTGTATTTTCATATGGTATTTATTGTTGTATTCTAGTTTTCCTGGTCTCATTTGATAGAATGGAAGACATATTACAGAAATTGAGATGATTTTGACTTGTTTTGCAATGAAAAGTACAGTGGACCCCCGCATAGCGATATTAATCCATGCAAGAGAGCTCATTGTTATGCGAAATTATCGTTGTGCGAATGAATTTTCCCCATAAGAAATAATGGAAATCAAATTAATCCGTGCAAGACACCCCAAAGTATGAAAAAAAAAAAATGTTACCACATGAAATATTAATTTTAATACACACAAACTGAAAAAGGCATGCACAATTACATGACACTTACTTTTATTGAAGATCTGGTGATGATTGATAGGATGGGAGGAGGAGAGAGTGTTAGTGTTTAGAAGGGGAATCCCCTTCCATTAAGACTTGAGGTGGCAAGTCCTTTTCTGGGGTTACTTCCCTTCTTCTTTTAATGCCAATAGGACCAGCTTCAGAGTCACTGGAGTTCTGTCGCACAACATATCTGTCTATAGTGGCCTGTACCTCTCGTTCCTTTATGACTTCCCTAAAGTGTTTCACAACATTGTCAGTGTAATAGTCACCAGCACGGCTTGCAATAGCTGTGTGAGGGTGATTTTCATCCATGAAGGTTTGCACTTCAAGCCACTTTGCACAGATTTCCTTAATCTTTGTAGTAGGCAATTTCTTCAATTTCTCTCTCCCCTCCTTCGAACCAGTTTCCTCAGGTCTGGCCTCTTGCTGTTGAAGTTGATCTATCAGCTCATCAGTGGTTAGTTCTTCATTGTCCTCCTCCACCAACTCTTCCACATCATCCCCACTAACCTCCAACCCCAAGGACTTTCCCAATGCCATAATGGATTCCTCAACTGGCATAGGATTCTCAGGGTTAGCCTGAAACCCTTCAAAATCCCTTTGGTCTACACATTCTGGCCACAGTTTCTTCCAAGCAGAGTTCAAGGTCCTCTTAGTCACTCCCTCCCAAGCCTTACCTATAAGGTTTACACAATTGAGGATATTAAAGTGATCTCTCCAAAAGTCTCTTAGAGTCAGTTGAGTTTCTGAGGTCACTACAAAGCACCTTTCAAACAGAGCTTTTGTGTACAGTTTTTTGAAGTTTGCAATAACCTGCTGGTCCATGGGCTGCAGGAGAGGAGTGGTATTAGGAGGCAAAAACTTCACCTTAATGAATTTCATGTCCCCATAAAGTCGCTCTGCCACGTCTGTAGGATGACCAGGGGCATTGTCTAACACCAGGAGGCACTTAAGTTCTAATTTCTTTTCAGTTAGGTAATCTTTCATAGAAAAAGTCCTTAGTGACCCATGCCTTACTGTTTGCCCTCCACAGCACACACAAATTTTCCTTGAGGACATTCTTTTGCCTGAACGGTCTGGGAGTTTCAGAGTGATACACTAATAAAGGCTTCACTTTGCAATCACCAGTAGCATTGGAACACATCAACAGAGTAAGCCTGTCTTTCATAGGCTTATGTCCTGGGAGTGCCTTTTCCTCCTGAGTAATGTAGGTCCTGCTTGGCATTTTCTTCCAAAACAGGCCTGTTTCATCACAATTAAACACTTGTTCAGGTTTCAGTCCTTCAGTTTCTATGTACTCCTTGAATTCCTGCACATATTTTTCAGCTGCTTTGTGGTCCGAACTGGCAGCCTCACCATGCCTTATCACACTATGTATGCCACTACACCTCTTAAATCTCTCAAACCAACCTTTGCTGGCCTTAAATTCACTCAAATCATCACTAGTTGCAGGCATTTTTTTAATTAAATCCTGATGCAACTTGAGAGATGCTATCTCCTGCTATCTGTTTCTCATTTATCCACACCAATAAGAGTCTCTCAACATCTTCCATCACTTGCGATCTCTGTTTCGAAAACACAGTTAAACCTTTGGCAAGAACAGCTTCCTTGATTGCCTTTTTGTTGGCCACAATAGTAGCGATGGTTGATTTGGGTTTATTATACAACCTGGCCAGCTCGGAGACACGCACTCCACTTTCATACTTATCAATGATCTCTTTCTTCATCTCTATAGTAATTCTCACCCTTATTGCTGTAGGGTTGGCAGTAGAAGCTTTCTTTTGGCCCATGGTCACTTATTTTGCAGATAAAATCACCAGAAACACTGTAATAATACGAAATGTTCCGATTGTATGCTTGGATGTTACCGCGGAGGCTGGCTGGTGAACAATGCCACCGGCGGAACATGTGAGGCTGGCTAAGGGCGCACATTAGACGCGTCTCGGACGAACAGCGTTGAGCGGGTTTTTTAGCGGTATGCGAGGCAAAATCTTAGCGATAAAATGTAGCGGTATGCGGATTTAACGTTATGTGATGCCAACGGTATGCGGGGGTCCACTGTACCTTGAAATTGAGGTCAAAGTAGCAGAAATGTTTGATTTTTACCAAAGTTCAAAAGTAAACAAATCATGCTAAGCGTCCAATACACGTCAACTGGTGAGTCTAATATTCTTTCACAAGTGTGCCGATATTATTCATACCATTTCTACACTAATGCAGTAGTTTGCATAACAGTAAATCTGTTTTTTGTGAGAATAAAAATTCAAAATGGAAAGCAAAAGAATGTAAGAGAGGCGTGGGGGCGTGACTAATGAACTGAGTGCCAGGAATGTCTTTCTTGTTTATTCTGGATCCTATTTGGAAATCGGCATCTTTTGAAATTTGTGTGAACTTGGCAAAATTGCTAAATTCTGACCACTGTATTGGATAGTTGAAATCGGTAAATGGGTGGTTTCTTGTACTCATTCGGTAAAAAAAATGGAGTTCTAGCGAAATTCGTACGATTTTTGTCGACTAGTACACTGGAATTGGCTGAAAATAGGGCTCAACGTGGGCAAAATCGCCAGTGCATAAACATCGTCGAGACTGCTAACTTTGCGAGAGCATAATTCCGTAAGTTTTCCATCAGATTTCATACTTTTGGTGTCATTATGATCGGGAAAAGATTCTCTATCTTTTCATAAGAATTTTTTTTTTTTTTTTTTTTTTTTGAAATTTGGGGGACCCTGAGAACAAGTCTCTGAGAGGGCCTGTGGACCCTGAAAGGGTTAAGAGCAAGTTGATGATGGCATCAGAAAATTTAGATAACGACAAATTAGATATCACATTAGTGAGAGGGAATATGGAAGAAGTGAATATTTTCAGATATTTGGGAGTTGACGTGTCAGTGGATGGGTTTATGAAGGATAAGGTTAACCATAGAATTGATGAAGGAAAAAAGATGAATGGTGTGTTGAGGTATATGTGGAGACAAAAAAACGTTATCTATGGAGGCAAAGAAGGGAATGTATGAAAGTACAGTATAGTGGTTGGAGGCAGTGTAGATGTCCTGTCTAAGGGCAGTGTGTGGTGTAAATTTTATGCAGAAATTTTGGAGTGCGGAAATAAGGAGAAGGTGTGGAGTTAATAAAATTATTAGTCAGAGGGCTGAAGAGGGGTTGTTGAGGTGGTTTAGTCATTTAGAGAGAATGGATCAAAGTAGAATGACGTGGAGAGTGTACAAATCTGTAGGGGAAGGAAGGCAGGGTAGGGGTCGTCCTCGAAAAGGTTGGAGGGAGGGGGTAAAGGAGGTTTTGTGGGCGAGCTTCTTGGACTTCCAGCAAACGTGCGTGAGCGTGTTAGATAGGAGTGAATGGAAATGAATGGCTTTTGAGACCTGACGAGCTGTTGGAGTGTGAGCAGGGTTATATTTAGTGAAGGGATTAAGGGAAACTGGTTATTTTTATATATCCGGACTTGAGCACTGGAAATGGGAAGTATAGTGCCTGCACTTAAAAGGAGGGGTTTGGGATATTGGTAGTTTGGAGGGATATGTTATATATCTATATATGCCTCTAAACTGTTGTACAGTGGACCCCCGGTATTAGATGGCATCGGTATTTGATAAATCCGGTATTTGATGCATTATATCGCAAAAATTTTGCCTCGGTATCCGATCGAAAACCCGGTATTCAATACGATTCGTACGAGATGCGTCCACGCGTGGCCTGAACTGCCCCGTGTGTGCCAGTGTTTACAAGCCAGCCAGTGTGCGCGCATCTAAGGATACATTCGGTACATTCCACATTATCACTGTTTTTGGTGCTTGTTTCTGCAAAATAAGTCACCATGGGCCCCAAGAAAGCTTCTAGTGCCAACCCTTCGAGAAAAAAGGTGCTAATGACTATTGAAATGCAGTAAGAGATAATTGCGAAGTACGAAAGTGGAGTGCCTGTGTCGGAGCTGGTCAGGTTGTATAATAAACCCCAATCAACCATCGCTACTATAGTGACCATGAAAACAGCAATCAAGGAAGCTGTTCTTGCAAAAGGTGCAACTGTAATTACGAAACAGCGACCGCACGTGTTAGAAAATGTTGAGAGACTGTTATTGGTGTGGATAAATGAAAAACAGATAGCAGGAGATAGCATCTCTCAAGCGATCATTTGTAAAAAGGCTAGGCAGTTGCATGACGAAATTGCCTGCAACTAGTGGTGATGTGAGTGAATTTAAGGCCAGCAAAGGTTGGTTTGAAAGATTTAAGAATCGTAGTGGCATACATAGTGTGATTAGGCATGGTGAGGCTGCCAGTTCGGATCAAAAAGCAGCTGAAAAATATGTGAAGGAATTCAAGGATTACATAGACAGTGAAGACTTGAAACCTGAACAAGTGTTTAATTGCGACAAAACAGGCCTGTTTTGGAAGAAAATGCCAAGCAGGACCTACATTACTCAGGAGGAAAAGGCACTCCCAGGACATAAGCCTATGAGAGACAGGCTTACTCTGTTGATGTGTGCCAATGCTAGTGGTGATTGCAAAGTGAAGCCTTTATTGGTGTATCACTCTGAAACTCCCAGAGTGTTCAGGAAAAACAATATCCTCAAGGCTAATTTGTGTGTGCTGTGGAGGGCAAACAGTAAGGCATGGGTCACTAGGGACTTTTTCTATGACTGGTTACACCATGCATTTGCCACCATTGTGAAAAATTACCTAATTGAAAAGAAATTAGACCTTAAGTGCCTCCTGGTATTAAAAAATGCCCCTGGTCATCCTACAGACTTGGCAGAGCGACTTTCTGGGGACATGAGCTTCATTAAGGTCAAGTTTTTGCCTCCTAATACCACTCCTCTCCTGCAGCCCATGGACCAGCAGGTCATTTCCAACTTTAAGAAACTGTACACAAAAGCTATGTTTCAAAAGTGCTTTGTAGTGACCACAGAAACTCAACTGACTCTAGAAGAGTTTTGGAAGGATCACTTTATTATCCTCAATTGTATAAACGTTATAGGTATGGCTTGGGAGGGAGTGACTAAGAGGACCTTGAACTCTGCTTGGAAAAAACTGTGGCCAGAATGTGTAGACAAAAGGGATTTTGAAGGATTTGAGGCTAACCCTGAGAAGCCTGTGCCAGTTGAGGAATCCATTGTGGCATTGGGGAAGTCCTTGGGGTTGGAGGTTAGTGGGGAGGATGTGGAAAAGTTGGTGGAGGAGGACAATGAAGAACTAACCACTGATGAGCTGCTAGATCATCTTCAACAGCAAGAGGCCACACCTGCGGAAACTGCTTCGGAGGAGGGTATAGAGAAATTGAAGAAGTTGCCTACTTCAAAGATTAAGGAAATGTGTGCAATGTGGCTAAAAGTGCAAACCTTTTTTGATGACAATCACCCTAACACAGCTATTGCAAGCCGTGCTGGTCACTATTACACTGACAATGTTGTGAACCACTTTAGGAATGTCATAAAGGAACGGGAGGTACAGGCCACTTTGGACAGATATGTTGTGTGACAGAAGTCCAGTGACTCTGAAGCTGGTCCTAGGGGCATTAAAAGAAGAAGGGAAGTAACCCCGGAAAAGGACTTGCTACCTCAAGTCCTAGTGGAAGGGGATATCCCTTCTAAACACTAACCCATCCCTTCAATCATCACCAGATCTTCATTAAAGGTAAGTGTCAATTATTGTTATTTTTTTTTTTTTTTCAACAAGTCGGTTGTCTCCCACCGAGGCAGGGTGACCCAAAAAAGAAAGAAAATCCCCAAAAAGAAAATACTTTCATCATCATTCAACACTTTCACCACACTCACACATTATCACTGCTTTTGCAGAGGTGCTCAGAATACAACAGTTTAGAAGCATATACGTATAAAGATACACAACATATGCCTCCAAACTGCCAATATCCCAAACCCTCCTTTAAAGTGCAGGCATTGTACTTCCCATTTCCAGGACTCAAGTCCGACTATGTGAAAATAACCAGTTTCCCTGAATCCCTTCACTAAATATTACCCTGCTCACACTCCAACAGATCGTCAGGTCCCAAGTATCATTTGTCTCCATTCACTCCTATCTAACACTCTCATGCATGCTTGCTGGAAGTCCAAGCCCCTCGCCCACAAAACCTCCTTTACCCCCTCTTTCCAACCCTTTCCAACCCTTTCGAGGACAACCCCTACCCCTCTTTCCTTCCCCTATAGATTTATATGCTTTCCATGTCATTCTACTTTGATCCACTCTCTCTAAATGACCAAACCACCTCAACAACCCCTCTTCTGCCCTCTGACTAATGCTTTTATTAACTCCACACCTCCTAATTTCCACACTCCGAATTTTCTGCATAATATTTACACCACACATTCCCCTTAGACAGGACATCTCCACTGCCTCCAACCGTCTCCTCGCTGCTGCATTTACCACCCAAGCTTCACATCCATATAAGAGTGTTGGTACTACTATACTTTCATACATTCCCTTCTTTGCCTCCATAGATAACATTTTTTGACTCCACATATACCTCAACGCACCACTCACCTTTTTTCCCTCATCAATTCTATGATTAACCTCATCCTTCATAAATCCATCCACCGACACGTCAACTCCCAAGTATCTGAAAACATTCACTTCTTCCATACTCCTCCTCCCCAATTTGATATCCAATTTTTCTTTATCTAAATCATTTGATACCCTCATCACCTTACTCTTTTCTATGTTCACTTTCAACTTTCTACCTTTACACACATTCTCAAACTCATCCACTAACCTTTGCAATTTTTCTTTAGAATCTCCCATAAGCATAGTATCATCAGCAAAAAGTAACTGTGTCAATTCCCATTTTGAATTTGATTTCCCATAATTTAATCCCACCCCTCTTCCGAACACCCTAGCATTTACTTCTTTTACAACCCCATCTATAAATATATTAAACAACCATGGTGACATTACACATCCCTGTCTAAGACCTACTTTTACCGGGAAGTATTCTCCCTCTCTTCTACACACCCTAACCTGAGCCCCACTATCCTCATAAAAGCTCTTTACAGCATTTAGTAACTTACCACCTATTCCATATACTTGCAACATCTGCCACATTGCTCCTCTATCCACTCTATCATATGCCTTTTCTAAATCCATAAATGCAATAAAAACTTCCCTACCTTTATCTAAATACTGTTCACATATATGCTTCAATGTAAACACTTGATCTACACATCCCCTACCCACTCTGAAGCCTCCTTGCTCATCCGCAATTCTACTTTCTGTCTTACCTCTAATTCTTTCAATTATAACCCTACCGTATACTTTTCCTGGTATACTCAGTAAACTTATTCCTCTATAATTTTTACAATCTCTTTTGTCCCCTTTCCCTTTATATAAAGGGACTATACATGCTCTCTGTCAATCCCTAGGTACCTTTCCCTCTTTCATGCATTTATTAAACTTACATTCTGCTCTTCTTCACTTCTAAAAGATGGTATACCTCCCTGGCCAGTGCATGAAATTACTGCCTCCCTTTCTTCCTCAACATTTAAAAGTTCCTCAAAATATTCTCGCCATCTACCTAATATTTCCCTCTCCCCATCTACTAACTCCCCTACTCTGTTTTTAACTGACAAATTCATACTTTCCCTAGGCTTTCTTAACTTGTTTAACTCACTCCAAAAATTTTTCTTATTTTCATTAAAATTTCGTGACAGTGCCTCTCCCACTCTTTCATCTGCTCTCCTTTTGTACTCTCTCACCACTCTCTTCACCTTTCTTTTACTCTCCATATACTCTGCTCTTCTTATAACACTTCTGCTTTGTAAAAACCTCTCGTAAGCTACCTTTTTCTCTTTTATCACACCCTTTACTTCATCATTCCACCAATCACTCCTCTTTCCTCCTGCCCCCACCCTCCTATAACCACAAACTTCTGCCCCACATTCTAATACTGCATTTTTCAACCCCCCCCACTACTCATCTTTGTGCTAGCCCACCTTTCTGCCAATAGTCGCTTATATCTTGCCCGAACTTCCTCCTCCCTTAGTTTATACACTTTCACCTCCCTCTTACTTGTTGTTGCCACCTTCCTCTTTTCCCATCTACCTCTTACTCTAACTGTAGCTACAACTAAATAATGATCCGATATATCAGTTGCCCCTCTATAAACATGTAGTACATCCTGGAGCCTACCCATCAACCTTTTATCCACCAATACATAATCTAAGAAACTACTTTCATTACATGCTACATCATACCTTGTATATTTATTTATCCTCTTTTTCATAAAATATGTATTAGTTGTTACCAAATTTCTTTCTACACATAGCTCAATTAAAGGCTCCCCATTTACATTTACCCCTGGCACCCCAAATTTACCTACTACTCCCTCCATAACATTTTTACCCACTTTAGCATTGAAATCCCCAACCACCATTACTCTCACACTTGATTCAAAACTCCCCATGCATTCACTCAACATTTCCCAGAATCTCTCTCTCTCCTCTACACTTCTCTCTTCTCCAGGTGCATACATGCTTACTATAACCCACTTTTCACATCCAATCTTTATTTTACTCCACATAATCCTTGAATTTATACATTTGTAATCCCTCTTTTCCTGCCATAGCTTATCCTTCAACATTATTGCTACTCCTTCTTTAGCTCTAACTCTATTTGAAACCCCTGACCTAATCCCATTTATTCCTCTCCATTGAAACTCTCCCACCCCCTTCAGCTTTGTTTCACTTAAAGCCAGGACATCCAGTTTCTTCTCATTCATAACATCCACAGTCATCTCTTTCTTATCATTTGCACAATATCCACGCACATTCAGACTTCCCACTTTGACAATTTTCTTCTTCTTATTCTTTTTAGTAATCTTTACAGGAAAAGGGGTTACTAGCCCATTGTTCCCGGCATTTTAGTTGACTTTTACAACACGCATGGCTTACGGAGGAAAGATTCTTATTCCACTTCCCCATGGATATAAAAGGAAAAGTAATAAGACCAAGAACTATTAAGATAAAATCAAAGAAAACTCAGATGAGTGTGTATAAATAAACGTGTACATGTATATGTAGTGTGACCTAAGTGTAAGTGGAAGTAGCAAGACGTACCTGTAATCTTGCATATTTATGAGACAGACAAAAGACACCAGCAATCCTACCATCATGTAAAACAATTACAGGCTTTCGCTTTACACTCACTTGGCAGGACGGTAGTACCTCCCTGGATGATTGCTGTCTACCAACCTACTACTACTACTGTTATTGTAAATATTCTATTGCATTAAACTTAATATTTCATGTAGTAAAAATTGTTTTTTTCATACTTTTGGGTGTCTTTCACAGATTAATTTGATTTCCATTATTTCTTATGAGGAAAATTGATTCGCTTTTCGATATTTTCTGTATTCGATGAGCTCTCAGGAATGGATTAACCCTTCATCGCGCAAGGGGTCCGAAAATTTGAAATTCGAACTGAACTCCCTATGGTGGATAGAGTAACTCAATACAAGGTCACTGATCCCATATAAATTGATTTCTGATGGTTAGTTTTCGAGCAATTGCTAATCTCCGAAGACCGAAAATATTCGGCTGCGCCCGACAAAGGGATTAAAAAATTTTATGTTGCAAACTTGCAATTGTTAATAAAACACACCAAAACAATTTTTTAAATTTAATATACAAACAGACAATATAAAAAAACATAAATGGAACTTGTATCAAAACATTTTTTAATTGTTACAAAAATATAAAAAGGAAGCAAATATCAACAATGCCAAATTGCAAAGTGATGCAAGTTTCAATCCCTATATTCCTGAGATTCATTTGGAAGACCAATGATTCTATATTGCTAAATGGAAAGATGGAAGTCTGAGAAACAATTTCTATCAGTCTTTATGCACAGATTTACTTTGCATACACTACACACGAATGACGATGTTACCGGTTTCTTCGTGTTGCTGCAATACTTGCAAGTAAACGGCCTTTGCCCTGCCATTGGGAAGTGCATTAGACTAAGGTCTTTCCTAACACTGTCATCAGGCATTTCTGTACGTTTTCCCCTCCCAGGTTTCACTATGCCAACACCATTGGAAGTACATGGTGAATTAGTTGGTGAAGGTCTTGGAGTTGTTTTTAGGATGCTGCCTCTAAGGTTTTGTCCTTTAGACCTTGCAATTTCAGAGATACAATTCCTGAAATACTTCAGTTGCATACACTTTTGCTTTATTGCTCGAGAATCACGGCAATAAAGCAGCCATGCATTCACAACAGCAAGATCAAGAATATAGGCAAATAGCCGCATGTACCAACGTTTTGATTTCATTGGTGTTTTGTAGAGATGCATCAACATGTTGCTTTTGTCAATACCTCCCATGTTTGCATTATAGTTCTTGATGACTGCAGGGCACGATATTTGGTCTTTCCTCTTTGTAACCCTGTTATATCTGTCAACAAGACTCAGAGGCTCGACCCCAATATCAGTTGTCACTAAAGTCACAACTTTGGTGTCCTTCCATCTTACAACAAGGACACCATCATTGTTGTTGAAGCAAAAATTGCCCCTGACCACAGTGTTCCTTTCCATTTGTTTGATAGGCGCCAGATCTGGCTTACCACATCTATTGTCACGTACTGTTCCAGTGTATCTGCAGTTATACTTATCTCTTAGTAGCTTGACCAAAGGTATACTTGAAAAGAAATTGTCAGCATAGATTGCTGATGTGTTGGTCTTGTTCATAGTTTGTGCAAGTACCAGAACAATCTTTGTACTTATTGGAAGTTTAGATTCTTCCTGTGGAAGCTGTATGGGATGTGTGTCAAAAGTTGTTGTGCCTTGATACATGAGTATATCATGTTTGAGTCCATCTTGACTTGCACGACAAAAAAGTTTGAAACCCCACTTATCTGGTTTTGTTTTGATGTACTGCCTTAGGTTTCCAGCAGTTTTACCCTTGAAACCAACCATGACTTCATCAATAGATTGCTTGGGTGTAGCTGGAATTTTCAAGCAAGCATTAGTTAGTTCAGTGTAAAGAGGCCTTACTTTGTAGAATCTGTCATTATCCTTTTTTGTGTTGTCATTGAAATGAATATGACTTCTAAGGTACCTAAACCTCTTAGACGCCATGCTATCTACAACCTGTGGGATCCTAAAAGCAGCTTTCCAATAGTCTTCGAGGGATGGTAGTGAAGCAATACCCATGAACAACAAAATACCTATGAACCTCAAGATCTCTTCAGAATCTGTTGAAAAAGTACTATTTACGTCTTTTTGCCTTGCATACAAATTTGTTTGATATGCTATGTTATCTATCATGGCTGGAGTAACGAACATACGAAAATACTCATATGGAGACCTAATTGCAAGAGGCTTTTCATGTTCATATGCCGGCAAAGGATCATTTTCAATGTCATCTACGGTCCACTGAGATGAAACTTGAAGAGCAATATTCTCA
The DNA here is from genome assembly GCF_038502225.1 of Cherax quadricarinatus. Classification (NCBI taxonomy): domain Eukaryota; kingdom Metazoa; phylum Arthropoda; class Malacostraca; order Decapoda; family Parastacidae; genus Cherax; species Cherax quadricarinatus. The sequence goes on from NC_091292.1 coordinate 90,199,760, forward strand.
TGGATCTCTTCCTCATCCGGGTATTCCTCAATCCTAAAAGTTTTCTTTTTCCTCATTACTTTCTGCTTTTTGGCTGGCCTTTCTTTCCTTTCTTCCTCCTCATCATCACTTGACATCTCTGCATCCGGTGGCAAGTATTCATCACCACTATCCAGCAATTCTGGTTCGTCTACCTCTGGTTCCGAGTCACTGTCTTCAGAAACGCAGACATACCTCGACCTGCTGGTCGACTGCTCCCCATAAAACAGCCTCTCATGGAACTGGAAGGACAATAGAAACCTCCTGTATAAATCCAGACCACTACAGAGTTCATATATGCAATTGAAAATTTTTTATAAATATTTATTTGACTAAAATTGGACATTCCCGGAAACTCGCGCAAGACCGAAATAATTCGGACTAAAATGCTTGCACTTTTTTCAACTGCATGCTACACTCATATTATGCTTCACACGGACTTTAGGTATATATCAAAATATGCCTAAACTTCATGTAAGCACTAAACACAACAATCAGTACTTACCGACATTGTAGAATGTATAATCCAAGAGTAGATTAGTAAGGGTGGAGGGAAAAATGCGTGTGTGGGCGAAGCCAAGCCACCAGTGTTTATATTTTGATCTCTCAACCAATGGGAAGGCGGCAGAAGCGAACTGTACTTAGCTGAAGAGACTCAGGGAAGGCTTGTGATTGGTTGGAACTAAAGAACGGGAAGCTGGCCGTGCGGGGCGCGAAGTATGACACGCGCCAAAAACACGTAATTAAGACCGAATTTTTTCGGCCTCGCTCGACAAAGGGTCGAATACTGGGGGTCCACTGTATTTGGGTGCCTCTGCAAGAACATTGATTATGTAAGAGTGAGGTTAAAGTATTGAATGATGATGAAAGTATTTTCTTTTTGGGGATTTTCTTTCTTTTTGGGTCACCCTGCCTCGGTGGGAGACGGCCGACTTGTTGAAAAAAAAAAAATCTAGAAACACAATATAGCACTTTGTCTGGATTTTTTGGGTTAGCCTAGGTAATTTACACAATGTATAATTGCATTTACGTATGTGTTTCTGTGAGGTAGAAACAGAGATATAGAGAAAGAGATGGACATAGATACAGACAGACAGACGGAGATAGAGACAGCGGCCAGCTGCCCGGCCAGTCGCCAGCCAGTCAGCCGCTGGTCAGTCAACTGGCCAGCCAGTTGCCGGCCAGCCAGCCACCGGCCAGCCAGCCGCCGGCCACCAAGTCTCCGGCCAGCCAGCCGCCAGCCGCCAGCCACCAAGTCTCTGGCCAGCCAGCAGGCCAGCCAACAGGCCAGCCAGCCTGCCAAACACGTATTACATGTTCCAGAATTGTTTCTTGTCACTTAGGGCATAGGTTACAGAACATTCTGGCAGGATGACACTACCAGTGGTACCAAAATTGAAAGGGTGTTGCACATGGGTTATCATCAAGGTTTTTGATATTTCCTCGACCACTTGTGGCCATATCCATCACTTTCCTCTTAAAACGGGAGTGTTAATACAACATGACATCAGTGAATCCCTGGTGTTTGCCATGCTATTTGCTCTAGCTGGTGCTCAGTTGAACTGGTGCTTCCACAGGGTACTAAATGGTCCCAGATGTTTTTTTTAATACTGTGCACACTCATGTAGGGGAGGGGGGAATGGACAAATGGGTAATTGGGGAATAACGGAGTAAATGGGAGTAGGCAGGAGAGGTGATGTTACAAAAAAACGCGATTTCTAATAAGCTTAGAGATCTCCAGTGAATACTAGAAAGGACTGCCCTTCTAGCGTCCAGCCTGTTACTGGGTTTTCGTAACAATTAGTATCCTGGTCCAATTATCCATTAGAATTCAATAAGAATTATTAGTGCTTCAGGATTACAACTGGTAGGCTACTAACTAGAAAAATTAGAATTTAATAAATTTATTAACAACGTCTAGAGGTATAAGATCAAAGTAAATTAAATTAATATAAACAAAATAAGAATAATCACTTCTCTCGTGTACAGTAGTATTGTGCTGAAGGCACATATCACATTTATAAGTCTTAAGTACCGTCTGGTACATTAACATTTAATAATACAAATAAGTGTGTGTGTGTATGTGTGTAAGTGCTCTAAGTAGTTCGCTGTGTCTCAAGACTCGACTAGACTTAAACCAGTGACTGACAAAGTCCTCACATCAACTAACTTCTTGACCACCTGGCAATCAGAACAGCTTGCTTGAACAATAAAACGACTGATAAGCCAAACAGCAATATAACAAGCAAAAGTGACACAGAATCAGGAACAAGGGGATAATATAACGACACTAAGTAGGGACCATCAGCAGATCCTCCACAAAAGTCACAAAACTCCCATACTACTGAATCTAAGTTCAGCATAAGAAAATCCCCGACTGTGACAGTACATAGATACCAGTACAAGTTAGGTCAGAAGCTACAGCTCAGGACCTGAGTTGCTCAGTGTCTATGCGACACACAACCTCAGTACAATGTCAAAAATCACTAAGTCTAGACAAGGTTCTGTGGACAGTTATACAGAACCAATAACAAGAAAGCGACAGACGATTCTCCAACAAGGACCCACAAGAGAGGAGTGTGGGGCGTCTGGCCAGGAGAACGTCCAACCGACAAGAGAGTCTAGCCCAGACTGACTACTTCAGGCGAGGTGTGAACACCCCCCCCCCTCGATCACGTGATAGCTCCGTGGACAGTTGCTGCCCAGCAACACTGAGAAGCCGGCAGAGTAACGAGCCACGAGCGATAATTACAGTAGTTAGACAATCAAGACTTGAACTATGAGCACACAATAATAATATATGAATATTACATCCTACCTAACAATTTAACTAAGTCAAATAATAATATAAAGTACTGGTATTTACGATTTAGCTATTATCGCAAATATAAGTAATATAAAATTATATGAAAAGGTAATATACATTATATACATTGTGACCCATTCAGGGGTTGCAACAGGTGAGGTGAGTGATTAGCAGGGCTAATGTGAGGTCACTGCAACTGGACCATCACCTCTCATTATCTCTACCCACCACACTACTCACCCTCTCACTACTTGAAATAAATCAATGAAAAAAAAAGAATAAATAACTGGGGACAGTGAATATTACTATTCCACTCAAACACAGTTTATTATTAAGTCCTTGTACAATAATATATTTGGGAACAGGAGAACATTATTGGGTTTTAAATAAATGGGGATGGTACATATAAGCAGAGAGACAGGGAATACAATCAACTGATGAAATAGAATATAACTTACAATATAGTTGAGAGGACAGTTCACCACAGGAACTAAGTCACACTCTAGCAACAGGTTCCAAGATCTACACAGCACGGGCACTGCTCCAAGCCAGTACTCTGCCCAGTGTGTCCAACAAAGTCTCCTCCAGAGACACTCCTGCTCAGCTTTGAACACCGGCAGTAGCTCCAACCAAGTCTCTGCTGCTGGGAGCTTTGCATACAGGCCAGAGCTCTTCCCAAATCTCTCTCTCTAGCTGTTCCTTGAGGTTATATGGTCCTTCAAGCACCCTCCCAAAATGGGGTGTGCGCTGGGTGTTTTGACCTGACGCCGAGATCTGACACTGTCAAGAACAAAAGACTTCAGACTTAAGCCGAAAGGCGTGTCTGACAACTATTTGCCAAGGCAAGATGTGACCATATAATTGGTTAAATTAGGTGTCTCTTAGTGACCCCAAAAGCACAGCTGAACTACATCACAACACCGAGTGTTAAAAGGACAGTTCACCACAGGAACTAAGTCACACTCTAGCAACAGGTCCCAAGACCTACACAGCACAGGCACTGCTCCAAGCCTCTACTCTGCCCAGTGTGTCCAACAAAGTCTCCTCCAGAGACTCTTCTGCTCAGCTTTGCACACCGGCAGTAGCTCCAACCAAGTCTCTGCTGCTGGGAGCTCTGCACACAGGCCAGAGCTCCGCCCGAATCTCTCTCTCTAGTTGTTCCTTGAGGATATATGGTCCTTCAAGTACCCTCCCAAAATGGGGTGTGCACCGCGTGTTTTGATCTGATGCCGAGATCTGACGCTGCCAGGAACAAAAGACCTCAGACTTAAGCAGAAAGGTGTGTCTTGAGAACTATTTGCCAAGGCAAGGTGTGACTATATATATATATATATATATATATATATATTTATTTTTTTTTTTTATTATCACACCGGCCGATTCCCACCAAGGCAGGGTGGCCCGAAAAAGAAAAACTTTCACCATCATTCACTCCATCACTGTCTTGCCAGAAGGGTGCTTTACACTACAGTTTTTAAACTGCAACATTAACACCCCTCCTTCAGAGTGCAGGCACTGTACTTCCCATCTCCAGGACTCAAGTCCGGCCTGCCGGTTTCCCTGAATCCCTTCATAAATGTTACTTTGCTCACACTCCAACAGCACGTCAAGTATTAAAAAACCATTTGTCTCCATTCACTCCTATCAAACACGCTCACGCATGCCTGCTGGAAGTCCAAGCCCCTCGCACACAAAACCTCCTTTACCCCCTCCCTCCAACCCTTCCTAGGCCGACCCCTACCCCGCCTTCCTTCCACTACAGACTGATACACTCTTGAAGTCATTCTGTTTCGCTCCATTCTCTCTACATGTCCGAACCACCTCAACAACCCTTCCTCAGCCCTCTGGACAACAGTTTTGGTAATCCCGCACCTCCTCCTAACTTCCAAACTACGAATTCTCTGCATTATATTCACACCACACATTGCCCTCAGACATGACATCTCCACTGCCTCCAGCCTTCTCCTCGCTGCAACATTCATCACCCACGCTTCACACCCATATAAGAGCGTTGGTAAAACTATACTCTCATACATTCCCCTCTTTGCCTCCAAGGACAAAGTTCTTTGTCTCCACAGACTCCTAAGTGCACCACTCACTCTTTTTCCCTCATCAATTCTATGATTCACCTCATCTTTCATAGACCCATCCGCTGACACGTCCACTCCCAAATATCTGAATACGTTCACCTCCTCCATACTCTCTCCCTCCAATCTGATATTCAATCTTTCATCACCTAATCTTTTTGTTATCCTCATAACCTTACTCTTTCCTGTATTCACCTTTAATTTTCTTCTTTTGCACACCCTACCAAATTCATCCACCAATCTCTGCAACTTCTCTTCAGAATCTCCCAAGAGCACAGTGTCATCAGCAAAGAGCAGCTGTGACAACTCCCACTTTGTGTGTGATTCTTTATCTTTTAACTCCACGCCTCTTGCCAAGACCCTCGCATTTACTTCTCTTACAACCCCATCTATAAATATATTAAACAACCACGGTGACATCACACATCCTTGTCTAAGGCCTACTTTTACTGGGAAAAAATTTCCCTCTTTCCTACATACTCTAACTTGAGCCTCACTATCCTCGTAAAAACTCTTCACTGCTTTCAGTAACCTACCTCCTACACCATACACTTGCAACATCTGCCACATTGCCCCCCTATCCACCCTGTCATACGCCTTTTCCAAATCCATAAATGCCACAAAGACCTCTTTAGCCTTATCTAAATACTGTTCACTTATATGTTTCACTGTAAACACCTGGTCCACACACCCCCTACCTTTCCTAAAGCCTCCTTGTTCATCTGCTATCCTATTCTCCGTCTTACTCTTAATTCTTTCAATTATAACTCTACCATACACTTTACCAGGTACACTCAACAGACTTATCCCCCTATAATTTTTGCACTCTCTTTTATCCCCTTTGCCTTTATACAAAGGAACTATGCATGCTCTCTGCCAATCCCTAGGTACCTTACCCTCTTCCATACATTTATTAAATAATTGCACCAACCACTCCAAAACTATATCCCCACCTGCTTTTAACATTTCTATCTTTATCCCATCAATCCCGGCTGCCTTACCCCCTTTCATTTTACCTACTGCCTCACGAACTTCCCCCACACTCACAACTGGCTCTTCCTCACTCCTACAAGATGTTATTCCTCCTTGCCCTATACACGAAATCACAGCTTCCCTATCTTCATCAACATTTAACAATTCCTCAAAATATTCCCTCCATCTTCCCAATACCTCTACCTCTCCATTTAATAACTCTCCTCTCCTATTTTTAACTGACAAATCCATTTGTTCTCTAGGCTTTCTTAACTTGTTAATCTCAATCCAAAACTTTTTCTTATTTTCAACAAAATTTGTTGATAACATCTCACACACTCTCTCATTTGCTCTCTTTTTACATTGCTTCACCACTCTCTTAACCTCTCTCTTTTTCTCCATATACTCTTCCCTCCTTGCATCACTTCTACTTTGTAAAAACTTCTCATATGCTAACTTTTTCTCCCTTACTACTCTCTTCACATCATCATTCCACCAATCGCTCCTCTTCCCTCCCGCACCCACTTTCCTGTAACCACAAACTTCTGTTGAACACTCTAACACTACATTTTTAAACCTACCCCATACCTCTTCGACCCCATTGCCTATGCTCTCATTAGCCCATCTATCCTCCAATAGCTGTTTATATCTTACCCTAACTGCCTCCTCTTTTAGTTTATAAACCTTCACCTCTCTCTTCCCTGATGCTTCTATTCTCCTTGTATCCCATCTACCTTTTACTCTCAGTGTAGCTACAACTAGAAAGTGATCTGATATATCTGTGGCCCCTCTATAAACATGTTCATCCTGAAGTCTACTCAACAGTCTTTTATCTACCAATACATAATCCAACAAACTACTATCATTTTGCCCTACATCATATCTTGTATATTTATTTATCCTCTTTTTCTTAAAATATGTATTACCTATAACTAAACCCCTTTCTATACAAAGTTCAATCAAAGGGCTCCCATTTTCATTTACACCTGGCACCCCAAACTTACCCACCACACCCTCTAAAAGTTTCTCCTACTTTAGCATTCAGGTCCCCTACCACAATTACTCTCTCACTTGGTTCAAAGGCTCCTATACATTCACTTAACATCTCCCCATCTACTAATTCCCCTACTCTGTTTTTAACTGACAAGTCCATACTTTCCCTAGGCTTTCTTAACTTGTTTAACTCACTCC
>NC_091292.1:90211833-90218356 GCF_038502225.1 Cherax quadricarinatus
GCTTGCAGGTTTGTATGTTTAGCCTAATGTGCCTGTTTACTAACCTTAAAAATTACCACCCTTTACACATACTATACAGTATATCAATGAAACAATTACATGCAAAATTTATTTTGCTGTAAATAAATGGATATACAGTGGAACCTTGACTTAGGAGTGTCCCAACTTATGAGTTACGAGCCAGCTCCCCTTCCCTCTTCCCCCCTCAACCCAAAACCTGGACACCTGGCTTGTTTATCTATGATTTCATGCTTTAATTCCATGGAAATCATTCTCTTTTCTTCTCAACAATAATAATAATATAATATAATATTACAGTCAAGTCACTTAGTAAGTCAAGTCACTCAGTTAAGTCAGTCAAGTCACTCAGTAAGTCAGTCAAGTCACTCAGTATGTCAGTCAAGTCATTCAGTCGGTCAAGTCATTCAGTAAGTCAGTCAAGTCATTCAGTAAGTCCGTCAAGTCATTCAGTAAGTCAGTCAAGTCACTCAGTAAGTCAGTCAAGTCACTCAGTAAGTCAGTCAAGTCACTCAATAAGTCAGTTGTCACTCAGTAAGTCAGTCAAGTCATTCAGTCAAGTCACTCAGAAAGTCACTCAGTAAGTCAGTCAGTTCAGTCATTCAGTAAGTCAGTCATTCAGTAAGCCAGTTATTCAGTAAGTCAGTCAATCATTCATTCAGTCAGTCACAAACTCATGTTAACCTCTTTTTCTGTGTACAAAGTAACACTTCAGTTACAGCTCCATTATTGTTCAAATTTCATTGTACAATCTCTTAGTAATTAAATAATCAACTACCTCATTTTGTGATTTTACTAGTAAGCATAAGTCACCTTATGTAATTTTCTTATTTACTATTGTTTGCTCAAACATTAGCTGAATTGATACTTTCTCTGTCCATATTACTACCTCATATTTTTTTAAATACTATCAATTGATATTACTTACTAAAATTAATAATTATCATTTTTACTATAATTTCAATTTACTCTTAACATTTTTGACATTTAATAACCATTACTTGTCTAATTACCTTTATCTGTTTTAATACCACATTTACTATCTTAGAGTACTCTTAATTACCTTGTACTGCCATATAACCTCTAGTATAACTACCAGTGCAATATTGAATGAAATAAACATTACTTTTTCACTTTTTTGTAATCATTATTACTTACTAAAATTTTATTAAACACCATATTTACTACCAGTCAATTTTACTTTTGTACATTAAACATTATTTTATACTTCCCATAACATTTTGTTGCCAAATTTTCAAGTTTGTATATTCAACTCCAACCTTTATATTATCCTTTGTACCTGTGTACCTGTGTACCTGTCCACCATCTTACTATCATATTATAACCAAGACATTACCATTGTTATTTTTTACTATTATTCTTTTGGTACTTTAATTGTGAATTATATTTTGTCAATTTAAATCTAGTTATACTCTTGATCTTGTCAACAACCTATACCAGACTCTAGTGCAATTGCAAGTACCATTTCAATTTGTATTTTTATATTATAAGTTTATATTATAATTCCTACTCTAAGATTGTTTTCATATCTTAGTGACTATATTGTGTGTGCAATTAGTGTATATTTCAATTATATTATTGTTTAAGGCCATTAACTATCTTTTGCTAACTAGTACCAACTACCTCATATATTTTTTTTCTACTTTTTTTATTCTTTTGCTACCTTAACTTGTATATTTTATCTTGTCAATTTAAATCTAGTTATACTCTAATTCTTGTAAACAACTTATATAACACCTTAGTGCAATTACAATTGAGAGTCTTGTGCCTTTTTTATATTATTACATTAAACTCAGTTGTACTATAGTCATTACCAAATTCATTATATTAGACCATATTGCAATTACTAGTGAGAGACTGGTGCTATTTTTAATTTGTATTGTTATATTATTAGATTAAATCTAGTTGTACTATAGCTCATTCTAGCTCATAACATAGACTCCACAATTATTTGATTACCACTTTATTGTTCACCACAACTTATATTAGTCCCTTTTATATTATAATTTTATATTATAATTCTAACTTTAAAGAATTACCTTTAAAGTACTACCTACTATCATATTCCCAAGCTCCATTATTTGATCATCACTTTATTTGTTCACCACAAATTATTTTAGTCCCTTTTATATTGTCTCCTTTATTTTAGCTTTAAAAAACTACCTTAGCTCATTATTTTTACATTTGTTAAATAATTCAGGTGCTATTTTTTTAGCTTTAGAATATTTACTTTGTTTTATACTTAATTCTAACTATAGATTCACTACAAATCTTATGATTACAAGCATTGATCCTGATACCAACCTCTTATTTAATGACTTAAATGATTCAAACAGTTACTGTAATTACTACACAGCAGAACAATCAAAGGCACTTCTCAGAGCCAACAACAACATAACTATCTTTAACTACAATATCAGATCTTTAAGCAAGCATTACGATGACCTCCTAGCATTACTAAATTCCTTGCATGCCAATATGTCCATCATTACACTAACTGAAACCTGGCTAAAGCCTGATACTACAGATGTCTATGCCATTCCTGGTTACACAGCCATACACAACTGTAGGCCAGACCAACAAGGGGGTGGCACAGCTATATACTACTCAGACCAACTAGAATGTATCACTAATACTTGCACAAGGGATGAACATGGGGAATATATAATAGCTAAATTCAAATCCAAATACCTACAAAAACCTCTCACAGTGATAAACATCTACAGAGTTCCACAATCAAACATTAGCCAATTTAGTCAAAACCTAGGAAGTATGATAACTGATGCACGCATGAACAAAGATCACTTACTACTCTCAGGTGACTTCAATATAAATCTCCTGCAAGACCAGGACCCACACGTTACTGAATTCACAAACACAATGAGTAACTGCATGTTGCTACCAACAGTAACAAAACCTACAAGAGTTACGGAGACTAGTGTTTCCCTACTTGACCACATCTGGACCAACACCATATCCCCTTTAAAATCAGGCATAATTACAGATAATACCGCAGACCACTACCCTACTTTCCTCATAACAACTCTTGGTAAAATACCCCAAGACACTACTAAAGTCACCTTCAGACTTCACAATGAGGCAGCCATTAATAACTTCACAACAGCAGTAACAAACATTGACTGGCACACTGAGCTAGAAATCTATACAGATATTGACGAATGTTTTAATAATTTTCTAAAAAAGACCCAATACCTCTATAACAAGCACTGCCCTAAAAAAACTAAACAGATGACAGCTAAGAGACTGAACAGTCCCTGGCTAACACCCAGCATTCTCAAATCCATAAATACAAAACACCGATATGAAAAACAGTACAGAATGGGTCACATAACCAGAGACTAAACAAAACGTTACTCGTCAATCCTAACCAGCCTGATAAGAAGGGCAAGAAAACTGTATTATGAGAACAGATTATCCAACTTACAAGGTGATATAAAAAAGACCTGGAAGACCCTATCAGAAATTCTGGGAACAAAAAAGATATCACGAAATAGCGAAATAAAATTAGCAAAATCAGATGAACCCCAACTCCCACCAACAGAAACAGCAAACAGACTCAATGATTTCTTCTCCACTATAGGACAAAACCTTGCCAATAAAATCCCAAGCTCAGATACCCCACCAAATGACTACCTCACTGGCAACTACCCGAACACACCGTTCCTAGCTCCGACTAACCCATACGAAGTCTCCCTTATTATCAACGCACTAAAAAACAGGGCAGGAGATTTAAATACCTTACCACCCTTTATATACAAAAAAGTGTCACAAGTACTATCACCAATCATTGCAACACTCTTTAACAAATTCATTGAATCCTCCACCTTCCCTACAGCTCTCAAAATAGCAAGGGTCACCCCGATCCATAAAGGAGAAGACCAAACAGAGTTGAATAACTATAGGCCAATATCCAATTTACACCCTCTCTCAAAAATCTTCGAAAAATTAATTCATAAATGAATCTACTCCTACCTCATCTCCCAAAACATTCTCAACCCCTGCCAATTTGGATTCAGGCCTAATAAAAATACTAATGATGCTATTATACACATGCTAGAACATATATACACTGCAATAGAGAAAAAAGAAGTCCCACTGGGGATCTTCATTGACTTACGTAAAGCTTTTGATACAGTTGACCATGACTTGCTCCACGTAAAATTGTCACACTATGGTATTAGAGGGCACTCCCTCAACTACCTCAAGTCATACCTCAGCAACAGAAGCCAATATGTGTACGCAAATGGGGCAAGCTCTTCCGCTCAACCAATTACAGTTGGTGTCCCACAGGGAAGTGTCCTTGGCCCTCTTCTCTTTCTCCTATACATAAATGACCTACCAAATGCTTCGCAATTACTCAAACCCACACTTTTTGCAGATGAGACTACATACGTCTTCTCTCACCCGAGCCCAGTCACGCTAGCCAATACTGTAAACACCGAATTACAGAAAATATCTACCTGGATGAGGACTAACAAACTTACACTAAACATTGACAAAACCTACTTCATTCAGTTTGGTAACAGAGCTACAGATGTACCTCTTAACATAAGGATAAACAGATCACCTATCACAAAGCTAACAGAGGGAAAATTCTTAGGAATCCACCTTGATAATAGACTCAAATTTCATACACATATACAACAAATTTCTAAGAAAATTTCCAAGACTGTAGGCATACTATCGAAGATACGGTACTATGTTCCACAGTCAGCCCTCCTGGCCCTTTATCACTCTCTTATTTACCCCTATCTCACCTATGGAATTTGTGCATGGGGCTCAACAACAATTAACCATCTCAGACCACTAATTACCCAACAAAAGGCTGCAGTTAGAATGATAACAAATTCTCACTACAGGCAGCACACTCCACCAATATTCAAAACACTCAACCTACTCACCATACAAAACATCCATACTTATTACTGCACCTATTATGTACATAGAACACTTAACTCTGATATTAACCCTCCCCTCAAACATCTCCTTGCCAACCTCAACAGAACACATGACCATAACACAAGGCACAGATCACTCTTTGATGTTCCTCGTGTCCATCTCAAGCTATGCAAAAACTCAATGCACATAAAAGGCCCTAAAATCTGGAATTCATTACCTGTAAATATAAAAGAAACACTACCTGTTTATAAATTCAAGTCTCTTCTCAAAGATCACTTACTCACTCAAAACCAAATAAATACTGAATAACTGAACCTTATAAATTGTATATCCTATATCTTTCTTTCTTTCAACACACCGGCCGTATCCCACCGAGGCGGGGTGGCCCAAAAGAAAAAACCAAAGTTTCTCCTTTCAAATTTAGTAATATATACAGGAGAAGGGGTTACTAGCCCCTTGCTCCCGGCATTTTAGTCGCCTCTTACAACACGCATGGCCTACGGAGGAACAATTCTGTTCCACTTCCCCATGGAGATAAGAGGAAATAAACAAGAACAAGAACTAGAAAGAAAATAGAAGAAAACCCAGAGGGGTATGTATATATACGCTTGTACATGTATGTGTAGTGTGACCTGAGTGTAAGTAGAAGTAGCAAGACATACCTGAAATTTTGTATGTTCATGAGACAAAAAAGGACACCAGCAATCCTACCATCATGTAAAACAATTACAGGCTTTCGTTTTACACTCACTTGGCAGGACGGTAGTACCTCCCTGGGCAGTTGCTGTCTACCAACCTACTACCTAGGTATATCCTATATGTTACTCACAATTATATCACATAAATGTTAAACCTAGGACCCAATCTAACTTTGTTATTTTTTTAAATACAATACCTAACAGAATACTCCATTCGACTGAATGTACAGCAATGCATGCAACCATATGACCTGTCTTTGTAATACTCATTTGTGCTTTATAGTTATCTGTTTACAATAATGTTTTATCACTGATTTCATCATTGCTTAGTTAATCTAAAGTTAATTTTAAGCCAGCCCGTAATGCAATGCATATAAGTGGCTTTGGCATGCTGCTGTTACCTGTATTTTTTTGTACCTCTGTATGTATGCTAAAATTTCTAAAATTACTAAATTAATTGTAAGACTTAAGTGCTTATACCTCTTCATGCTACTTTCAGCAACACTAGTATGGCTACTGGGTGTCATGATTGCTTGGCAGACACAAGATACTATAGTAATTAAAACATCATAACACAATTGACAAACACAGCTGCCTTGCAGCAGAGAAAGACTGGACACGTATGAATTACGAATGTTGGGGTGGTGGGCGGGGGTGTCGAGGAGTGGTAGGGGAGGGCTCCCCGGCTGCTACACAACAAGGTGGCCGCTTGAGCAAAAGATAACTTTTTTTTTCCTTCCCACAAACTGAACCATGTTAAGTTAATTATACAATGTGTTACATAAAATTGTGCACCAATTCTTCAATGGCGGTCTAGTGTATTATTATAATAACGATAGAGCTTCAGTTCCCTAAATTAATAATAA
>NC_091292.1:90218456-90243456 GCF_038502225.1 Cherax quadricarinatus
AAAAAAAAAAAAAAAAAAACGGGGGAAGGGGGAAGCTCTAAGGAGAAAAAAAAAAACTGTTCATCCTCTTATACATCCAGCAGCCAGTACTGCTGATGCAGGGTGGGTGGCACTTCCTACTCCACCCTCCATGTCAGTAAACTAGAATTTCGGGATGGCACTACCCTAATCAACCATACAAGGCTCAGCTAATACAAGAGGCATGTGACCGAAAACATGCCAAGAGTCGTACCCCTTTGGCCACCACCTGTAAATAGTGAGCAGCCTCCAGGAATACTACCATCACCCAAGGAATCATGAGGCCTCCCACCGGGACCCTGCAGGGCGGCGCAGCATGTCCCTGGATAATCCAGTTCCCACGGCAAACACCACCACCACCGAGGTCAACAAAATGAGACAGACATTGATTCATTTTCCCTTGTCTACGAGGTGAAATTCACAAGGGGATATCCTCAAAATAATGAGGCCGAAAGGAGAGAGGGGAGGGAAGGGGTAGGAGTATTTAGATTCAATCCATTGGAGGAAATCCAATTCCTCGGATCAAGAGCCCTTAACCGCAACAAAGAGACTTTCCCTTGAAGGGAGAAAAAGCGGCATATTGCTCTGAGACGCCTAAGGAATGGGTTTGCGTTAAGATGCTGTAATGCCAGGTAGTGTAAAGAAAGCTTTTTCTGCTTGAAAAAGACTGCATTAACTGATTGATTATAAGAGAATTATTATTATTAAAACTAAGCGCTAAACGTATTTAGGGATTATCAGAGAAGGCATGCTATGTACGTATCCAAGCAGATTAAGGGATTGATGATAGAATCAACTAACACGAGAATGATATATCACAATTTCTCAGGGATACTAATCTTACAGAGAATAACTAAACAATGTCCAACCTAAAAGCCTACGTGTAGTGTATGTTTTGCTCCATTATTATACAAATTTCACAGTACAATCTCTTAGTAATCAAAAAATCAACTACCTCGGTAATGTGACTTTACTAGTAAGAATAAGTCACCTTATGTTATGTAATTTTCTCGATTACTGTTGCTTGCTTAAATAATTGCTTAATAAATACTTTGTCCATTTTACAATCCCATATTTTTTAAAGGCTATTAGTTGCTATTATTTACAAAAATTTTTATTTAATACCATTTTTACTATCAGTCCAATTTACTCTTAACATTTTTGACATATGTGGAACCTCAAATTTCGAACTTAATACATTCCAGGGGCTAGTTCTAAATTCGAAAAGTTTGAAAAGTTAAGCAATATTTCCTATAAGAAATAATGGAAATACAATTAATCCATTCCAGAAACCCAAAAATATTCACAAAAAAAAAAAGAATATTTTATAGAGATTATAGTTTTACATACACAACAAATATAGTGTACAATTATATATGAATAAATTTAAATAAACATATAAAGTAACATTTTTACTTACCTTTATTGAAGATTGGTGATGGCATCTGGAAGACAGGGAGGAGGAGAGAGGGAGTTGGGGTTAGTGTTTGGAAGGGAAATCCCCCTCCATAAGGACTTTAGGTATTAAAGCCCTCTCTGGGGTTACTTCCCTTCTCTGTCTTTTAATGCCACTAGGACCAGCTTGAGAGTCACTGGACCCCTGTCTCACAAAATAACTGTCCACAGTCCTCTGTTTCTGGTGCCTCTTTAAGATTTCCCTAAAATGGGACATGGTTCTGTCACTGAACTTGTTGCAAAGATGGATTTTTTCAGCTTGATCAGGGTGGTACTTCTCCACAAACATTTGGACATTCTGCTTGGCGCAAATCTCCTTAATCTTTGAATCGGCATGCAACTTCCTTGCCTTTTCACAAATAATCGTCTCTGAAACACTATCACCTGCCATCTCTTTATACTTGATCCACACCAGCAACAACTTCTCAACCTGATCGATTGTCTGTGGTCTTCTTGTGATTAGCATGTTAACACTTTTTGCAACATCAGCTTCCTTGATTTGTTTTTTCTTTGCCAGGACAGAAGTGATGGTTGACTTGTTTTTCCTATACATCCTGGCAAGCTCAACAAGTTTCACACCACTCTCATACTTCTGTATTATTTCCTTCACATCTATGGTGTTTCTCACTTTCTTTACCACAGGGGTACCACTAGCAAGTTTCCTTGGACTCATGGTAACTTATTTCACAGTCCCACAAGCACTAAACACAATGAATTAATCGTAAAATGTTTGAATGAGACTGCAGGTTAGTGTTTACTCAAGCATCAACAAAACCAGACTGGCTCACGGCGCCTGCACGAGGACATGGACAGAGGGCTGGCAGACAGGTCTGGTACCCAGCGGTTTGTAAAAAGGGGCAAGTTCGATAATGGGGACAAAGTTGGTTTGAAAAAAGCGACTGATTTCCGAAGTTTGATAAGTGATATGTTCAAAAATTTGAGGTTCTACTATATTTTAATTACCATTACTGTGGACCCCCGAGTTTCGTGATTAATCCGTTCCAGAGAGCCTGACGAAAGTCGAAACTCAGGAAACTCGAAACCATTTTCCCCATAAGAAATAATGGAAATAAAATTAATCCATTCCACACACCCAAAATATTAAAATAAAATATTTTTTTTTGCAAATTAAATAAAAATTTATATATTGAAATCAATGAGAAATCAAGTACATGCATATATAAAATAATAATAATAGTAGGTTGGTAGACAGCAACCACCCAGGGAAGTACTACCGTCCTGCCAGATGACTGTGAAACAAAAACCTGTAACTGTTTTGCATGATGGTAGGATTTGCTGGTTTCTTTTTCTGTCTCATAAACACGCTAGATAACAGGGATATCTTGCTACTCCTACTTACACTTTGGTCACACTTCACAGACACGCACATGCATATATATATATACATACATCTAGGTTTTTCTCCTTTTTCTAAATAGCTCTTGTTCTTTTTTATTTCTTCTATTGTCCATGGGGAAGTGGAAAAGAATCTTTCCTCCGTAAGCCATGCGTGTCGTATGAGGCGACTAAAATGCCGGGAGCAATGGGCTAGTAACCCCTTCTCCTGTATACAATTACTAAAAAAGAGAAGAAGAAAAACTTTATAAAACTGGGTTGCTTAAATGTGCGTGGATGTAGTGCGGATGACAAGAAACAGATGATTGCTGATGTTATGAATGAAAAGAAGTTGGATGTCCTGGCCCTAAGCGAAACAAAGCTGAAGGGGGTAGGAGAGTTTCAGTGGGGGGAAATAAATGGGATTAAATCTGGAGTATCTGAGAGAGTTAGAGCAAAGGAAGGGGTAGCAGTAATGTTAAATGATCAGTTATGGAAGGAGAAAAGAGAATATGAATGTGTAAATTCAAGAATTATGTGGATCAAAGTAAAGGTTGGATGCGAGAAGTGGGTCATAATAAGCGTGTATGCACCTGGAGAAGAGAGGAATGCAGAGGAGAGAGAGAGAGATTTTGGGAGATGTTAAGTGAATGTATAGGAGCCTTTGAACCAAGTGAGAGAGTAATTGTGGTAGGGGACCTGAATGCTAAAGTAGGAGAAACTTTTAGAGAGGGTGTGGTAGGTAAGTTTGGGGTGCCAGGTGTAAATGATAATGGGAGCCCTTTGATTGAACTTTGTATAGAAAGGGGTTTAGTTATAGGTAATACATATTTTAAGAAAAAGAGGATAAATAAGTATACACGATATGATGTAGGGCGAAATGACAGTAGTTTGTTGGATTATGTATTGGTAGATAAAAGACTGTTGAGTAGACTTCAGGATGTACATGTTTATAGAGGGGCCACAGATATATCAGATCACTTTCTAGTTGTAGCTACACTGAGAGTAAAAGGTAGATGGGATACAAGGAGAATAGAAGCATCAGGGAAGAGAGAGGTGAAGGTTTATAAACTAAAAGAGGAGGCAGTTAGGGTAAGATATAAACAGCTATTGGAGGATAGATGGGCTAATGAGAGCATAGGCAATGGGGTCGAAGAGGTATGGGGTAGGTTTAAAAATGTAGTGTTAGAGTGTTCAGCAGAAGTTTGTGGTTACAGGAAAGTGGGTGCAGGAGGGAAGAGGAGCGATTGGTGGAATGATGATGTAAAGAGAGTAGTAAGGGAGAAAAAGTTAGCATATGAGAAGTTTTTACAAAGTAGAAGTGATGCAAGGAGGGAAGAGTATATGGAGAAAAAGAGAGAAGTTAAGAGAGTGGTGAAGCAATGTAAAAAGAGAGCAAATGAGAGAGTGGGTGAGATGTTATCAACAAATTTTGTTGAAAATAAGAAAAAGTTTTGGAGTGAGATTAACAAGTTAAGAAAGCCTAGAGAACAAATGGATTTGTCAGTTAAAAATAGGAGAGGAGAGTTATTAAATGGAGAGTTAGAGGTATTGGGAAGATGGTGGGAATATTTTGAGGAATTGTTAAATGTTGATGAAGATAGGGAAGCTGTGATTTCGTGTATAGGGCAAGGAGGAATAACATCTTGTAGGAGTGAGGAAGAGCCAGTTGTGAGTGTGGGGGAAGTTCGTGAGGCAGTAGGTAAAATGAAAGGGGGTAAGGCAGCCGGGATTGATGGGATAAAGATAGAAATGTTAAAAGCAGGTGGGGATATAGTTTTGGAGTGGTTGGTGCAATTATTTAATAAATGTATGGAAGAGGGTAAGGTACCTAGGGATTGGCAGAGAGCATGCATAGTTCCTTTGTATAAAGGCAAAGGGGATAAAAGAGAGTGCAAAAATTATAGGGGGATAAGTCTGCTGAGTATACCTGGTAAAGTGTATGGTAGAGTTATAATTGAAAGAATTAAGAGTAAGACGGAGAATAGGATAGCAGATGAACAAGGAGGCTTTAGGAAAGGTAGGGGGTGTGTGGACCAGGTGTTTACAGTGAAACATATAAGTGAACAGTATTTAGATAAGGCTAAAGAGGTCTTTGTGGCATTTATGGATTTGGAAAAGGCGTATGACAGGGTGGATAGGGGGGCAATGTGGCAGATGTTGCAAGTGTATGGTGTAGGAGGTAGGTTACTGAAAGCAGTGAAGAGTTTTTACGAGGATAGTGAGGCTCAAGTTAGAGTATGTAGGAAAGAGGGAAATTTTTTCCCAGTAAAAGTAGGCCTTAGACAGGGATGCGTGATGTCACCGTGGTTGTTTAATATATTTATAGATGGGGTTGTAAGAGAAGTAAATGCGAGGGTCTTGGCAAGAGGCGTGGAGTTAAAAGATAAAGAATCACACACAAAGTGGGAGTTGTCACAGCTGCTCTTTGCTGATGACACTGTGCTCTTGGGAGATTTCTGAAGAGAAGTTACAGAGATTGGTGGATGAATTTGGTAGGGTGTGCAAAAGAAGAAAATTAAAGGTGAATACAGGAAAGAGTAAGGTTATGAGGATAACAAAAAGATTAGGTGATGAAAGATTGAATATCAGATTGGAGGGAGAGAGTATGGAGGAGGTGAACGTATTCAGATATTTGGGAGTGGACGTGTCAGCGGATGGGTCTATGAAAGATGAGGTGAATCATAGAATTGATGAGGGAAAAAGAGTGAGTGGTGCACTTAGGAGTCTGTGGAGACAAAGAACTTTGTCCTTGGAGGCAAAGAGGGGAATGTATGAGAGTATAGTTTTACCAACGCTCTTGTATGGGTGTGAAGCGTGGGTGATGAATGTTGCAGCGAGGAGAAGGCTGGAGGCAGTGGAGATGTCATGTCTGAGGGCAATGTGTGGTGTGAATATAATGCAGAGAATTCGTAGTTTGGAAGTTAGGAGGAGGTGCGGGATTACCAAAACTGTTGTCCAGAGGGCTGAGGAAGGGTTGTTGAGGTGGTTCGGACATGTAGAGAGAATGGAGCGAAACAGAATGACTTCAAGAGTGTATCAGTCTGTAGTGGAAGGAAGGCGGGGTAGGGGTCGGCCTAGGAAGGGTTGGAGGGAGGGGGTAAAGGAGGTTTTGTGTACGAGGGGCTTGGACTTCCAGCAGGCATGCGTGAGCGTGTTTGATAGGAGTGAATGGAGACAAATGGTTTTTAATACTTGACGTGCTGTTGGAGTGTGAGCAAAGTAACATTTATGAAGGGATTCAGGGAAACCGGCAGGCCGGACTTGAGTCCTGGAGATGGGAAGTACAGTGCCTGCACTCTGAAGGAGGGGTGTTAATGTTGCAGTTTAAAAACTGTAGTGTAAAGCACCCTTCTGGCAAGACAGTGATGGAGTGAATGATGGTGAAAGTTTTTCTTTTTCGGGCCACCCTGCCTTGGTGGGAATCGGCCGGTGTGATAATAAAATAAATAAAATTATACTTACCTTTACTGAAGACTTCTGGGTGGATGAAAGACAGGAGGAGGGGATAGGGGGAAGGTGTACACTATTGTTTGGAAGGAGAATCTCCTTCCATTAGGATTTTAGGTAGCAAGTCCTTATCTGGGGTTACTTCCCTTCTTCTTTTAATGCCACTGGGAACAACTTGAGGGTCACTGGACCCCTGTCGCACAAAATATCTGTCCAGAGAGGTCTTTTTTCTGGCGTTTCTTTAAGATTTTCCTGAAGTGGGACACAACACTGTAATTCTGTATATGTTTTCAAAAAAACTAGTGTAACAATCCATTAGCTAGTAAGATAAATTAACTAAGTACAGTAGGGCCCCACTTATACGGCAGGTTAGGTTCCAGGCTACCGCCGTAAAGCAGAAATCGCCGTAAAGTGGAACACCCTTTTTTCCACTTATAAATGCATACAAATACTAGATAACAAGTTTACACTAACATATATTAAGTTAGCATTAGAACTAGGCATCAAAAAACAATAAAAAGTACAATACACACATAGTGCACTCATTACTTACCTTAAAATATTTATAGTCTTAATCTAGGGTGAGACAAGTAGTATTTATTGTAAGAAATCAAGTGTGGTATGTAATGCTATGTATACAAGTGGCTTTGGCATGCTGCTCTTACCTGTATTTTTTTGTAACTCTGTATGTATGTTCAATTATTATTATTATTATTATCAAGGGGGAAGCGCTAAACCCAGAGGATTATACAGCACCTAGGGGGGGGGAGATGTGGAAGGCATTCAGGCTTAATTCGGGGAACTGGAGCACAGACCCAATTCCCTAAATCAAGAGCCCCTCACCAACATCAAGGAACCTTCCTTGAGGGGTATGTATGTTCAAATTATTAAATAAATAAATAAAAAAAAAATATGGTAGTCAGCCGGGATACCATACCAGGCCACCCCACCTACACATAATATTCTATTACATTCAAGCATCCCAGAGCGATAAAATGCATATACAGTTTACTCATTACTTACCTTAAAATATTTGTAGTCTTACGCAAAGGCCTGAGCTTGCTACCACCTGCAGCTCACAAGACTGCCATCCCCACGAGCCCTTTGGGGCAGGGCAGATGGCAGACCAGAGGCCTAGCTTCTCCCTACGAGCCCCGTGAGGGCGGGGAATGTGGCTAGGCCTGGGGACAGTTGGTCCCAAAGATGAGGGGGTACTTGTACCTCCTCCCATGGGAGACTTAAGTCTCGAGACACTCCCCAGATAGGGAGCCAAGGCCGGGTCACCACTACTTGGAAAAGACCCGGGCCGGGAGAATACCGGCGAATAAAAGAAAAAAAAATTGTAGTCTTAATCTAGGGTGAGATGAGTAGCATTTATTGTAAAAAATCAAGTGTGGTATGTATGGTAGTCAGCCAAGCTACCATACGAGGCCAACCCACACACACATATTCTATGATATTTAAGCATCCCAGAGTGATAAAATGTATATACAGTTCACTCATTACTTACCTTAAAATATTTGTAGTCTTAATGTAAGGTCAGGAGTAAGTAAATGAGATAAAACAAATAAATGAGAGAGAGAAAGAATGAGTACATGAGAGAGGACAGGTGCAGAGTTCTGCAAACAAACCAGGCGAAGGTAAGTTTTGTAAACAAAGAAAGTGTACACGTCTGGTTTGTGTACAAGTTACATTGTGTACAGGTTGTCTCTACATTGATACGGTAGAATAAATAAAGAACACTCCCATTCTCATGTAACACCATTTTGAGAAGAAATGACACTCTGAGTGAAGGCAATGCAAATAAGCTACTCTGTCTTACTTTTTTGGGTTATCCTAGGTTCTCTACACATATGCTGTTATGTATGATAATCTATGTAACTGTATTTGTGTATACCTGAATAAACTTACTTATATACATACAAAAGGAATAATTTTCTACAGTTACCCGCAGTAACACATTTTCTCTTATGTTAGATTAGAGAAAATGTTATTCTTGGTGTCACTTGTACAAGTTATCTGGCTACCACATCTCATATTTATGTTTATTTATTCTATTGTGGGGTGTATTTATCATCTTTATATGTTATGTATCATGCTTATTATATAATTTTGAAAAAAATATCATGGATGGATTAATGAAAATGTGTATATTAACGTAATATACTACATTTAATGAGACTCGGTGATTATTATTATTATTATTATTTCTAATATGGCGTCACTTGTGCAAGTCGTCTGCTACCACATCTCATATTTATGTTTATTTATTCTACTGTGGGGTGTATTTATCATCTTTATACGTTTTGCATAGTGTTTATTATATAATTTTGAACAAATATCGTAGATGGATTAATGAAAATATGTATATCAACGTAATATATGACATTTAATGAGACTCGATGATTATTATTATCATTACTAATATGACGTCTGGAGACATAAGACACTCTTACTGATTTTAATGTGTACCTGCATGCCAGCACAGTATGTAAGTTTATTTAGGTACAGGTATTCATAGGTATAATTATCAGAGTATATATAAAATATGAAATAACTTTTAAAAACACTTAAAATTTTGGAGTTTCAAGACATAATGGAGAGACTTAGTGCTTACGGATCTCACAGAGAATGTAAACAAACTGGGTGGGGCACGGTGACCGTATTAGAAAGTCAGGTGGGGGGAGCCGTATAGCGAGTTTTGGTCATAATTTGAAATGACCGTATTAGCAGAACACTGTAAAGCTAAACGCCGTAAAGCGGGGCCCTACTGTATCTTAATCCTTTCAGGGTCCAAGGCCAAAATCTGAAGGGGTGCCCCAGTGTCCAAGAAATTTTGAAAAAAAAAAAAAAAAAAAAAAAAAAAATCTTACAGAATTAAAGATAATATTTTTGTGAAGGTAATAAAACAAACAAAAATCTGATCGGTACTTACCGAGGTATAGCGGCGGGATTATTATTATTATTATTATTATGATAATCAAGGGGGAAGCGCTAAACCTGGAGAATTATACAGAGCCCGGGGGGGGGGGGATGTGGAAGGCGTTCAGGCTTAATTCGGGAAACTAGAGCACAGATCCAATTCCCTAAATCAAGAGCCTCTCACCAACATCAAGGAACCTTCCTTGAGGGGTTGACCCAAAATGACCGAGTGGCGGCAACATCAGTGACTTCCGCAAAATCGCATTTTTTTATTTTACATTTTTTATACTTTTTTCTTTTCTTTTCTAATTTTTTTTCTTTTTCTGGTAACATTTGTGGCCTGTGAGACCAATATAATGTATATTGTATAAGTGTACACCTGGAGTTTACGTGGAGAGAGTTCCAGGGGTCAACGCCCCCGCGGCCCGGTCTGTGACCAGACCTCCTGGTGGATCAGAGCCTGATCAACCAGGCTGTTACTGCTGGCCGCACGCAAACCAATGTACGAGCCACAGCCCGGCTGATCAGGAACCGACTTTAGGTGCTTGTCCAGTGCCAGCTTGAAGACTGCCAGGGGTCTGTTGGTAATCCCCCTTATGTATGCTGGGAAGCAGTTGAACAGTCTCGGGCCCCTGACACTAATTATATGGTCTCTTAACGTGCTAGTGACACCCCTGCTTTTCATTGGGGGGATGTTGCATTGTCTGCCATGTCTTTTGCTTTCGTAGTGAGTGATTTTCGTGTGCAAGTTCGGTACTAGTCCCTCTAGGATTTTCCAGGTGTATATAATCATGTATCTCTCCCGCCTGCGTTCCAGGGAATACAGGTTCAGGAACCTCAAGCGCTCCCAGTAATTGAGGTGTTTTATCTCCGTTATGCGCGCCGTTAAGGTTCTCTGTACATTTTCTCATGTGCATCTTCACCTGGAGTTTACCTGGAGAGAGTTCCGGGGGTCACCGCCCCCGCGGCCCGGTCTGTGACCAGGCCTCCTGGTGGATCAGAGCCTGATCAACCAGGCTGTTGCTGCTGGCTGCATGCAAACCAACGTACGAGCCACAGCCCGGCTGGTCAGGAACCGACTTTAGGTGCTTGTCCAGTGCCAGCTTGAAGACTGCCAGGGGTCTGTTGGTAATCCCCCTTATGTATGCTGGGAGGCAGTTGAACAGTCTCAGGCCCCTGACACTTATTGTATGGTCTCTTAACGTGCTAGTGACACCCCTGCTTTTCATTGGGGGATGTTGCATCGTCTGCCAAGTCTTTTGCTTTCGTAGTGAGTGATTTTCGTGTGCAAGTTCGGTACTAGTCCCTCTAGGATTTTCCAGGTGTATATAATCATGTATCTCTCCTGCCTGCGTTCCAGGGAATACAGGTTCAGGAACCTCAAGCGCTCCCAGTAATTGAGGTGTTTTATCTCCGTTATGTGCGCCGTTAAGGTTCTCTGTACATTTTCTCATGTGCATCTTCACCTGGAGTTTACCTGGAGAGAGTTCCGGGGGTCACCGCCCCCGCGGCCCGGTCTGTGACCAGGCCTCCTGGTGGATCAGAGCCTGATCAACCAGGCTGTTGCTGCTGGCTGCATGCAAACCAACGTACGAGCCACAGCCTGGCTGGTCAGGAACCGACTTTAGGTGCTTGTCCAGTGCCAGCTTGAAGACTGCCAGGGGTCTGTTGGTAATCCCCCTTATGTATGCTGGGAGGCAGTTGAACAGTCTCAGGCCCCTGACACTTATTGTATGGTATCTTAACGTGCTAGTGACACCCCTGCTTTTCATTGGGGGGATGTTGCATCGTCTGCCAAGTCTTTTGCTTTCGTAGTGAGTGATTTTCGTGTGCAAGTTCGGTACTAGTCCCTCTAGGATTTTCCAGGTGTATATAATCATGTATCTCTCCCGCCTGCGTTCCAGGGAATACAGGTTCAGGAACCTCAAGCGCTCCCAGTAATTGAGGTGTTTCATCTCCGTTATGCGCGCCGTTAAGGTTCTCTGTACATTTTCTCATGTGCATCTTCACCTGGAGTTTACCTGGAGAGAGTTCCGGGGGTCACCGCCCCCGCGGCCCGGTCTGTGACCAGGCCTCCTGGTGGATCAGAGCCTGATCAACCAGGCTGTTGCTGCTGGCTGCATGCAAACCAACGTACGAGCCACAGCCCGGCTGGTCAGGAACCGACTTTAGGTGCTTGTCCAGTGCCAGCTTGAAGACTGCCAGGGGTCTGTTGGTAATCCCCCTTATGTATGCTGAGAGGCAGTTGAACAGTCTCAGGCCCCTGACACTTATTGTATGGTCTCTTAACGTGCTAGTGACACCCCTGCTTTTCATTGGGGGGATGTTGCATCGTCTGCCAAGTCTTTTGCTTTCGTAGTGAGTGATTTTCGTGTGCAAGTTCGGTACTAGTCCCTCTAGGATTTTCCAGGTGTATATAATCATGTATCTCTCCCGCCTGCATTCCAGGGAATACAGGTTCAGGAACCTCAAGCGCTCCCAGTAATTGAGGTGTTTTATCTCCGTTATGCGCGCCGTGAAGGTTCTCTGTACATTTTCTAGGTCAGCAATTTCACCTGCCTTGAAAGGTGCTGTTAGTGTGCAGCAATATTCCAGCCTAGATAGAACAAGTGACCTGAAGAGTGTCATCATGGGCTTGGCCTCCCTAGTTTTGAAGGTTCTCATTATCCATCCTGTCACTTTTCTAGCAGATGCGATTGATACAATGTTATGGTCCTTGAAGGTGAGATCCTCTGACATGATCACTCCCAGGTCTTTGACGTTGGTGTTTCGCTCTATTTTGTGGCCAGAATTTGTTTTGTACTCTGATGAAGATTTAATTTCCTCATTTTTGCCATATCTGAGTAATTGAAATTTCTCATCGTTGAACTTCATATTGTTTTCTGCAGCCCACTGAAAGATTCGGTTGATGTCCACCTGGAGCCTTGCAGTGTCTGCAATGGGAGTACTGTGCCTTGTGGAACAGAGCTTTTCACCGTGCCTGCCTCGGACTTTACTCTGTTGACTACTACTCTCTGTGTTCTGTTAGTGAGGAAATTATAGATCCATTGACCGACTTTTCCTGTTATTCCTTTAGCACGCATTTTGTGCGCTATTACGCCATGGTCACACTTGTCGAAGGCTTTTGCAAAGTCTGTATATATTACATCTGCATTCTTTTTGTCTTCTAGTGCATTTAGGACCTTGTCGTAGTGATCCAATAGTTGAGACAGACAGGAGCGACCTGTTCTAAACCCATGTTGCCCTGGGTTGTGTAACTGATGGGTTTCTAGATGGGTGGTGATCTTGCTTCTTAGGACTCTTTCAAAGATTTTTATGATATGGGATGTTAGTGCTATCGGTCTGTAGTTCTTTGCTGTTGCTTTACTGCCCCCTTTGTGGAGTGGGGCTATGTCTGTTGTTTTTAGTAACTGTGGGACGACCCCCGTGTCCATGCTCCCTCTCCATAGGATGGTAAAGGCTCGTGATAGGGGCTTCTTGCAGTTCTTGATGAACACGGAGTTCCATGAGTCTGGCCCTTGGGTAGAGTGCATGGGCATGTCATTTATCGCCTGTTCGAAGTCATTTGGCATCAGGATAACATCAGATAGGCTTGTGTTAACCAAATTCTGTGGCTCTCTCATAAAAAATTAATTTTGATCTTCGACTCTCAGTCTGGTTAGTGGCTTGCTAAAAACTGAGTCATACTGGGACTTGAGTAGCTCACTCATTTCCTTGCTGTCATCTGTGTAGGACCCATCTTGTTTAAGTAAGGGCCCAATACTGGACGTTGTTCTCGACTTTGATTTGGCATAGGAGAAGTACTTTGGGTTTCTTTCGATTTCATTTATGGCTTTTAGTTCTTCCCACGATTCCTGACTCCTATAAGATTCCTTTAGCTTAAGTTCGATGTTTGCTATTTCTCTGACCAGTGTCTCCCTAAGCATTTCAGATAGATTGACCTCTTTTAGCCGCTCTGTTATTCTTTTCCGTCGCCTGTAAAGAGAGCGCCTGTCTCTTTCTATTTTACATCTACTCCTCCTTTTTCTTAGAGGAATAAGTCTTGTGCATACATCGAGTGCCACCAAGTTAATCTGTTCTAGGCATAAGTTGGGGTCTGTGTTGCTTAGTATATCTTCCCAGCTTATATCGGTTAGGACTTGGTTTACTTGGTCCCACTTTATGTTTTTGTTATTGAAGTTGAATTTGGTGAATGCTCCCTCGTGACTAATTTCATTTTGTCGGTCTGGGGCTCTGCGCATACATGTCTGAACCTCAATTATGTTTTGATCTGAGTATATTGTTTTTGATATGGTAACATTTCTTATCAGATCATCATTGTTAGTGAAGATGAGGTCTAGTGTATTCTCCATTCTAGTAGGTTCTATTATTTGCTGGTTTAAATTGAATTTTGTGCAGAGATTTAAAAGCTCATGTGAGTGTGAGTTTTCATCAAAGCTGCCTCCTGGTGTTATTACTGCAACAATATTATTTGCTATATTCCTCCATTTTAGGTGCCTTAAGTTGAAATCCCCCAGGAGCAAGATGTTGGGTGCAGGAGCTGGAAGATTTTCCAGACAGTGGTCAATTTTTAACAGCTGTTCCTGGAATTGCTGGGATGTTGCATCCGGAGGCTTGTAGACTACCACAATGACTAGGTTTTGGTTCTCGACCTTTACTGCTAAAACTTCCACTACATCATTTGAGGCATTGAGCAGTTCTGTGCAAACAAGTGACTCTGCAATGTACAGGCCAACCCCCCCCCCCCCCTTTTTCCTGTTCACTCTGTCACATCTGTATAGGTTGTAACCTGGGATCCATATTTCGTTGTCTAAGTGATCCTTTATGTGGGTCTCAGTGAAAGCCGCGAACATTGCCTTTGCCTCTGCAAGCAGTCCACGGATGAAAGGTATTTTGTTGTTTGTTACTGGCTTTTGACCCTGTATATTTGCAAAGAAGAATGTCATCGGACTGGTGGTATTGTTGGTACTGGGGGGAATTTTTTTTCCGGTATTAGTATCTGTATCTGTTGGTTTGGAGTGGAGGCCATCGACTGTGGTTCCACTCCAGGAATGACTGGATTTGGTGTACAATTTCTGCCATTTCCTGCCAGTTTTTTTCCTTCCTGGCACTAAAAAACCTCTCCCTCTTGAGTGGCTGTGGCTACCCAGGTTTTCCCATGGCCTGGATGTTTTGTATCTTTTTGTCCCCTTTAGATGGTGTGCCTGGCAATTTAAGTTATAGCACAGTCTTTCCTGTACTGAAGAGGTACACATTTCAGGGTGAAAAAGCTTACAGGAAGGGAGTTCGCATTTTCCTGTTGTCATATGGGCACGGCATTTTCTAGGGTGGTCATAGTTGCACGTCCCATCTGTTTTTCCAGATTTCCCATGTCTGCAGATACCAAGTGCATAGTATGTGCACAGGCTTGGTTTCCGTTTGCCTTGGGTTTCTGTGACTGTATTCCCTGTTGGTGCATGTTTACCTGTCTTATTCCTATCTTCCCTAGCACCAACAATGGAGCTCCCACCAGTTGTTTTTGGTAATACATCCTCACTATTGCTAGTGGAGTCCTCTTGTTTGCTATTTCCTGTTGTATTTCTTGTTTGCAATATTGGTTTTATCTTATCTTTGACTACACTTGTTTCCCCACTACGGCTCCTGTCCCCTATGAGGTCATTTATAGGCTTTCCTTCCTGCGTATAATTCCCGACTACCTGGACAAAATCTCCAGCTTCACCATTACTGTCTCCCAGGACAGCACCTCCAGCTTCACCATTACTGTCTCCCAGGACAGCATCTCCAACTTCACCATTACTGTCTCCCAGGACAGCATCTCCAGCTTCACCATTACTGTCTCCCAGGACAGCACCTCCAGCTTCACCATTTCTGTCTCCCAGGACAGCACCTCCAGCTTCACCATTACTGTCTCCCAGGACAGCACCTCCAGCTTCACCATTACTGTCTCCCAGGACAGCACCTCCAGCTTCACCATTTCTGTCTCCCAGGACAGCACCTCCAGCTTCACCATTACTGTCTCCCAGGACAGCACCTCCAGCTTCACCATTACTGTCTCCCAGGACAGCACCTCCAGCTTCACCATTACTGTCTTCCAGGACAGCACCTCCAGCTTCACCATTACTGTCTCCCAGGACAGCACCTCCAGCTTCACCATTACTGTCTCCCTGGACAGCACCTCCAGCTTCACCATTACTGTCTCCCAGGACAGCACCTCCAGCTTCACCATTACTGTCTCCCAGGACAGCACCTCCAGCTTCACCATTACTGTCTCCCAGGACAGCACCTCCAGCTTCACCATTACTGTCTCCCTGGACAGCACCTCCAGCTTCACCATTACTGTCTCCCAGGACAGCACCTCCAGCTTCACCATTACTGTCTCCCAGGACAGCACCTCCAGCTTCACCATTACTGTCTCCCAGGACAGCACCTCCAGTTTCACCATTACTGTCTCCCAGGACAGCACCTCCAGCTTCACCATTACTGTCTCCCAGGACAGCACCTCCAGCTTCACCATTACTGTCTCCCAGGACAGCACCTCCAGCTTCACCATTACTGTCTCCCAGGACAGCACCTCCAGCTTCACCATTACTGTCTCCCAGGACAGCACCTCCAGCTTCACCATTACTGTCTCCCAGGACAGCACCTCCAGCTTCACCATTACTGTCTCCCAGGACAGCACCTCCAGCTTCACCATTACTGTCTCCCAGGACAGCACCTCCAGCTTCACCATTACTGTCTCCCAGGACAGCACCTCCAGCTTCACCATTACTGTCTCCCAGGACAGCACTATCAGCCCCACATTTACTGACTACCAGGACATCACCTCCAGCCTTACAGTTTCTGACTACATGGCCAGTATCAAGGGCAGTACCATTCAGCCCAGACTTTTTATGTTCCCATCTGTTGTGGAAAGCTTCCAGGTTGTCTATGAAAGCAGCTTTGATGTTATCCTCTTTTAATACCCTTGTGATTTTAGTCCACAGATTTATCTCATTTGGGCATACCCAAAAACACTTCCCTGTTTCAATACTGCTTGTAGCTAGTTCTTGGATATCTGCACAAGGGGCGTGACACCAAATTCCACAAAAATGACAATTTATCCATGTGGAAGCCCGTTTGTTTGATTTATTGCAGACTACACACAGCTTCATAATGATTTGAATGGTTGATTTACTGTAATTCTACTAGCAACCTCTTGAATACTCTATTAATAACCTCTTTAAGTAAAGCTCTAGCTATCTGTATTTCTATTTCTAACTGTACTTTTATATCAGGACAGCTTACCGGAGTACGGTCCTGGAGTTTGTTTTATATTTATTGTTTGTGTTTATAAGGGCGCCTACAACCCCATCCGTTTACAGTCTGCTTTATTGTCCAACGAATCCGTTTGAAACCGGCCAAGGGTTCGACCAGTCGAGGGTTCGACCAGTCGAGGGTTCGGTTCAGACGAGGGTTCGGAGCCAGTCTGATCTGATCAGTGGGTCACTTATTTAAAACATACTGGTCGGTGATTTGGGCTAACACATGAAGGATCTACTGGAAAATTCTACCCGAGTAATATGTTATTTGATTGATACAAAAGTATAACTTGCGTGTTGAAGAAACCGGTGATTTCTGGCAACTCCTACAGTGACGAACGGTCGAGCCTCAACCCTTGTTTATCAATCGCTGTATATAGCTTTTCTAGTTTTTCTTTTTGGCCTCCACCACAATAAACGCTATATTATCACTATAGTTGACTGGTGGAAATTTTGGAGGAGGGACGCTTTTTCTGTAGTAATAATTGCTTCTCGTTGTGTATATTGCGACCGCTGGTAACTACAGGTTATATGAAATTCACAGTATACATCTGGTATTTCAAGAAAAAGAAACTAATGAAAGTCACTCCACTCCACTAAGTACCATTATAATACTGGTTAGTTGCTACTACAACACTGTATTCTGCTATTCACTGGTATCACTAGATTATATGCGAGTACACTAGCAGGCCAGGAAGATTATTAAAAACAGCTGACCTGTGGTAAGTTTCTGGCGACTTCTGGCACCTGCCTCTATAGGCTTATCACTTCATTTACAAATTCACCTGTTTTCAAATGATACTTTAGCCTTTATCATCTATATACTAGGGAGCCACTGTAGTATACACTTTAACACTATGTATACACAATGCTATCAGGGAGACTTTCTTTCCTCTGACAAGAAAAGTTCAATTATTATTATTTTTTCACACGGCACCCAGGCCTATGATTCCCCTCTGGTAGTAAACTCTGCTAGGTAGTGCACACTAATTCTCCTTTTTTGACTCAGTATATAATGTTTTCCACCCAAGATTGGTTCCAGGCGCTAGAGGGATGTATCGTATAGGATTGATGGCACAAATTAAAGTTCTAGCACGTAAGAGCGACCGTGTAAACACGAGAAAACCCGGAGCACAACGAGGCACGCTGACACACACACACACACACGCACATATAGGCAAGATTACTTGTACAATATCACCAACCTCGAGCGAGGCGAACATCAGTTTCTATTTTGGTAATAAGGAGATGCTGGAGCTCAAGTTGCTCTTGAATGTCTGGGCCACATTGCATAAATTCTTGCTGAACTATGGTGGAATGAAAACAGTACTGCAGCTTGAACTGAGGAAGTAAAGTTGGTGTATTATGATGGGGGGTGTTTTCTCCCCCACATGCAGCACTGTGGGGCAGAAAATAGTGCCAGGGCTATAAACAGCTAGGTGGAGAGGGGATCAGAGGTGAGGAAAGAAAAGGGTTGGAAGGGACGCCAAGGGTTAAGTGTCAAAGTTCGTTATAGTAAAGCAGTTGCTGACAAAAAGTCAAAAAGTGATTGTAAGTCAAAGGCAGGGCCATCTGCAAGTAGGGAAGATAAGGTAAGAGCGGTAGGGTGGCGACATTGTTGTGAGCTCGCTGGTAAATTGGGCAATTCACAAGAAAGTGAAGAACCAAAATAGGGACCCCTCACAGAGAGGAATGTGGTGTCATTCCACGAGATACCTGTAAGTAAGGCGAGTGTGGCTGATGCAGAGATGGGAGAGCGCAATCTCCCGAATACAGCAACAGTGTTAAGATGCCCACAAACCTAAAAGGGGTTTAATAGAGTGCAATTTGTTATGGTACATGTCTGACCACCGTTGTTGCCAATGGCCACGAAGATGGGCAGAGATGGCTGTAAAATAATCCCTGAATGGAATACCTCTATAAGAAACTGGAAGATCATGTACCGCTGACCGTGCAGCAGCATCTGCCTGTTCATTGCCCTGCACATCAGCATGTCCAAGGACCCAACAAAAAACAGTCTTTGTTTTTTCTAGCCACACAACGCAACCATAGTTGAATACGGAGGATCAATGGATATAGTAAGTTTATTCAGGTATACACAAATACAGTTACATAGAATTATCATACATAGCAGCATATGTGTAGAGGACCTAGGATAACCCAAAAAAGTCAGACAGTGACTTATTTCCATTGGGGTCCTTTTACCTTATTATTATAATATAATGGTTATAATATTTTCTTATTATTCTATAATCCCCTCAAGGAAGGCTCCTTGACGCTGGTGAGGGGCTCTTGATCTAGGGAATTGGATCTGTGCTCCAGTTCCCTGAATTAAGCCTGAATGCCTTCCATCCCCCCATAGGCGCTGTATAATCCTACGGGTTTAGTGCTTCCCCCTTGATTATAATAATAATAATAATTATTCTATAATGAAGGTAACATCTTATTATCATACTAAAAAGACTATCTACAATACGAGGGTCATTACTAGGAATAAGGTAAAATTTGCACGTATGTTAGCTAAAGAATAGAAAATCATTCCCCTCCCTTTCTGTAGCTACATTCATCAGACACCTTTTGGCACTCTTCTTGAACTGGTTCATGCTATGACTGGCTTTGACATGTGCGGGCAGTCTGTTCCATTCCTTTATTGCTGTACAATAAAAGGTGTTTGACACTTGGCCAATGACTGTGGGTACTACAAAGTTGTGCTCTCTCCCCCTAGTACTATGATTGCTTTGGTTCCCAACCTTGACAAAATTGACAGCAAGATATTCTGGACACTGTGAGCAATTTTATAAACATGATTTAGCTTCAGTTGTTTTACTCTGTCTTCAACATTCAGCATATCCAACTGCTGTAATTCATCCTGGCCTACATGTTCTCTTGGTCCCAGCCCCAGGATGAATCTTACGATTTTGTTCTGGGTGATTTGCAGTCTATCTTTCAGTTTTTTTTGTCAAGGCAGAGTACCATGAAGAGCAAGCATAATCCATATGGCATTGTAGACATAGGGTCCTGCGAGCCTCAGTAGGTAGACACTGTGCTTGTCTATACAGGAACTTCAGTCTGGCATTCGCTTTCTTTACTACACTGTTCGCTATCAATTCTCCTGACATGCATGGGTCAAAGGGGATTCCCAGATATTTTACTGATGAAACCAAAGTGATGGGCTCCCCATTACACTGGACATTAAAATTATTTACCCTTCTGTTTATGTTTCGTGCCAAAGAGAATGGCTTCAGTTTTCCCGAGGTGTAATGATAGTTTGTTGTCTACTAACCATTTGCTGCAGGACTCCAGTTCCAGTGTTAAAACATTAGCTATATCTTGTGGGTCTTTACCTGACACTAACAGGGCACTGTCATCTGCATACAGGAGTTTGCACTTGACACTGATAGGCATGTCATTGACATAAGAATAATAAGGGACCCAGAATACTACCTTGGGGAACTCCACATGCTATCGGCAGGGGTTCTGATTCCGTTTTGTTGATTTTGATAATTTGTCTTCTGTTGCTAAGGTAGGACTTAAACCAGTCTACAGAACCTGTACCGATAGTTTGAAGTTTCTTACATAATATATTGTGGTTGACAGTATCAAAGGCCTTTTGCAGGTCTAAGGTTACCATACCTATGAGGTTCCCCTTTGACATTTCAGTTCTCAGGTAATCCATCAGATTAATTAGGGAGGTGTCGGTTGAGTAAGATCTTCTAAAGCCCGATTGATAGCTATGGAGAATGTTGTTGTCATTAAGGTACTTAACTACTTGAGAGTACACTGCCCTCTTTAGAATTTTGGATATTATACTGAGTATACTAACAGGCCTATAGTTGCTGACATCAGACCTACTATTTTTCTTGAAGATAGGAGAAACTCTGGCCTCCTTGAACCCCTCCGTACGGTATTAGTAGTGATTGATAGATTTATTATGTGAGCAATAGGTATTGACAGTTCAGAAGCACCATCTTTTAGGGGAATCAAATTGTTTAATGGCTTGTAAAGCACTGAGGGAATCTGAAATGATCACAAACGTCGAAGGAGACATACGTGTAATACAGAGAAGCTCTATGAGGATGGCATAAAACTCAACGGTAAAAATACTAGCCAAGTCTAACAAATGACCTCGAACAGCATTGTCAGGGAACACCATTGTGAACTGAACACCGTCAGAAGATTTAGAACCATCTGTATAAACAGCGATGGCATGAGCATGCGACCAGAATTGATCAAGAAAAAGAGCGAGCAGCAGTCGTAGGTTGGAGAGCTTTGGTGCACGGTAGTAGGGGAGAGCAGACACCAACAGTCGGAAGCTCCCAAGGAGGAAAGGAAAAGGCAGATGCTAAATGAACATACAAGGGACCCCTCAAAGATGGCGAGCATTAAAATCGCCTAACAACAAGATGGGCAGAAGCAGAGGTCAAGAATGTAATATCCAAGAGACAGAATGCATGGGAAGGGGGGAGACATACCTGGAGTTTACCTGGAGAGAGTTCTGGGGGTCAATGTCCCCACAGCCCGGTCTGTGACCAGGTCTACTGGTGGATCAGAGCCTGATCAACCAGGCTGTTACTGCTGGCTACACGCAATCCAATGTATGAGCCACAGCCTGGCTGGTCAGGTACCGACTTTAGGTACTTGTCCAGTGCCTGCTTGAAGACAGCCAGGGGTCTATTGGTAATCCCCCTTATGTATGCTGGGAGGAAGTTGAACAGTCTTGGGCCCCTGACACTTATTGTATTGTCTCTTAACGTGTTGTGACACCTCTGCTTTTCATTGGGGGAATGTTGCATCGTCTGCCGAGTCTTTTGCTTTCGTTGTGAGTGATTTTCGTGTGCAAGTTCGGTACTAGTCCCTCTAGGATTTTCCAGGTGTATATAATCATGTATCTCTCCTGCCTGCGTTCCAGGGAGTACAGGTTCAGGTACTTCAAGTGCTCCCAGTAATTGAGGTGTTTTATCTCCGTTATGCATGCCGTGAAGGTTCTGTACATTTTCTGGGTCAGCAATTTCACCTGCTTTGAAAGGTGCTGTTAGTGTGCAGCAATATTCCAGCCTAGATAGAACAAGCGACCTGAAGAGTGTCATCATGGGCTTGGCATCCCTAGTTTTGAAGGTTCTCATTATCCATCCCGTCATTTTTCTAGCAGATGCGATTGATACAATGTTATGGTCCTTGAAGGTGAGATCCTCCGACATGATCACTCCCAGGTCTTTGACGTTGGTTTTTCGCTCTATTTTGTGGCCAGAATTTGTTTTGTACTCTGATGAAGTTTTAATTTCCTCATGTTTACCATATCGGAGTAATTGAAATTTCTCATCGTTGAACTTCATGTTGTTTTTTACAGCCCACTGAAAGATTTGGTTAATGTCCGCCTGGAGCCTTGCAGTGTCTGCAATGTAAGACACTGTCATGCAGATTCGGGTGTCATCTGCAAAGGAAGAGACGGTGCTGTGGCTGACATCTTTGTCTATGTCAGATATAAGGACGAGAAACAAGATGGGAGAGAGTACTGTGCCTTGTGGAACAGAGCTTTTCACCGTAGCCACCTCAGACTTTACTCTGTTGACTACTACTCTTTGTGTTTTGTTTGTGAGGAAATTATAGATCCATCTACCAACTTTTCCTGTTTTCCTTTAGCACGCATTTTGTGCGCTATTACGCCATGGTCACACTTGTCGAAGGCTTTTGCAAAGTCTGTATATATTAAATCTGCATTCTTTTTGTCTTCTAGTGCATCTACGACCTTGTCGTAGTGATCCAGTAATTGAGACAAACTGTATACCATCTGTGCAAATAAATATGGGCTGCGGTATAATGCAGCAGAGAACAAAGATCTGTTGACATGGTATACCAATGCACACAAGATGCACACTCTCATTAACCCGTAAGCGGTCCAAACGTATATATACATTTTTACCGCTAGTGCCCCAAACGTATATATACGTTTTATTTGTCATACATTCAACATTGCCACGATAAGCCTGAGTTGCCTAGACATGAGAGAATGGGTGTGTGCACTCACTGTTCACCATATTAAAACAATTGGGGATGCCTGGGTACTATATGCTCTTTTTTCCTATTAAAAAACAATTTTTTTTTCTCAAAAAATTTGGGGCACTACGGGAGAGAACTTATATATGTGTTTGGACCGTTTACGGGTTAAATGACTCATCAGGAAAGGGATCAGAAGAATGCAACAGCACATAGCCCAAAATGGGACAAATAACAGCTGAACGAATTTTGGGCTCTTGTAACCCGACACATACTGGGAAAAACTGGGAGAGTAACACCTGGAGTTCTCTCCAATTACCCCTGAGGCCATGAATATTCCATTGTAAATAAGTCAATACAGTATTCACAAAGACAGGTATGCCAGCAATAAAAAGTGATAAAATCTATAGGCTAGTAGGGTTAGTGAAGTCAATGTGTGGATGCAATAGAAAGCATGTAAGTGAGGAGGAATCAGAATGCTGTGAAAGAAAAGATTGCTGCAAGGTTTGTGAAAAATAAGAAGGGGTAGAAGGAGTGTCCATCGAGGGTTTCGTCTCTGCAATGTAGTTGGAGATAGTATCAAGTGTCTCAGCGGACAAGGAAGAAGCTGATACCATGACTTCAGAGACATGTGAGATACAGCAAGTAGAGATTGGGGAGACTATGGAGGGAACCAAAGAGGGTTGAGAGGGGAGGGAAGTATGAACCTGGCAGGGACAGAAGAGTCCTGCAGTGGAACAGGAGAGGCAGGAGGCTGGAAGGTGACTGGGGAAGAAATCTGGGTGTGAACAGGAGAAGAGGGGACCACACAAGGGGAGAATGAACCTCCACCTTCATGTGAGAGTTAGAAACAGGGTGAGAACTAGGCACCAAGGCCGAAAAGGAAGACTGTTGGGGAATTGTAAGCGCTGGGGGACTGCGAAGAGACTTGGGCTTATAAGACAGGCTCAACTTCACAGGTGATAGATGTGAAGATGCAGGTGTGTGAGGACTTGCAGGCTGAGAAACTAGCGGGCAGCAAGAAGTAGAGGTAGGAATAGGTAAGGAGGTGGGGGTTTCAGAGGATAAAGCTGCAAAAGAATTAGACGGGGGTGACCCCGGAAGACAGGACACTGGAGAAGCTGGCAGGCAGGGGGACTGGCAAGGTTGGAGGTCTCCTAGCTATTCGAGAATAAGGAACACAAGGAAGGTGGAGCCGAGAGACAGCCATAGCATAAGGCCTTTGTTTTCCCTAGGACAATGGATTTCTCGTTCATTAAGATAGACCTGTCATCGATGGGAAAAAGAAGGATGAGGTTCATTGCAATTGAGACAAGTGGGGGAGGGGAAGACTGCAAGATGTATCGGCATGATCCATGGCACTCCACCGCAGATCTGCAGTATTTAGCGGGATGTCCAAAGTGCCAACAATTTCGACACTGTTGGAAAGTAGGGATTACTTTACGGACCTCTAGGAGTTGGCCCACAATATAAACGGAGGATGGGAGTTCACAGCAGTCAAAGGTTAAGCAGGTAATGTTACTGGGAAAGTACATGTACCTCCGTCCGTGAGTGGGCGGAGCTAATTGCTCCAAAATACAAGACAGAAAATCACACTGTACAATGGTACGTGGTAAAACCACCGTACCACTACAAGAATTGAGAGTAGCATGCTTGTGAACTGTGACAGGAATATTATCAATGGAAGTAAGATGGGAAAGATCATGAGCTGCTTCTGCATTCTAAACTGTAACGATGTGCACACCACTTCGAAGAGCGTGAACACTGGTATTGGAGTCAGGGAGTGAGGTCTTGCTTAAAAGATATAACGGGTTCAAAAATGTCTGTGGCTTGCTGGGGTTAGGTGAGGGCACCAAAGAGTTAAGGGACCCTAGAGGAGGCAAAGCATGAGTACTACTATTCATGATTGATTACATTCTTTGTTTATATTTTATCTTTAAAAAAGGAGTGGGGAGTGTGGCAGCTCCAAAGAGAAACAATAAAAGAAATTATAAGCCCCCTTCTGGATCCACGAGTACCCTCAGTACAGCCAGTAGTGTTAATGCTGCATGGAAACAACCTTATACCCTTCCTGGCATACCAGGAACCCCATTACACCAGCATGGTATTTCTACAATCAGTCAAGCCAGGCTCAACCTTCCTTCGCTGCCATCTCCACAAATACAAAACTTCAGCCTGGCCCATGGCCGGGCTCAGAGAGTAAATAAACTCTTGATGTATCCAAGGATACATGAAGACCCAGCATGTTACTAGATAATCCAGTTTCCATGGAAAATAGGACCACCACTGAGGTCTACAACAAAATGGGACAGAAAACTATCCATTCCCTTTCTGCCCAGGAGCCAAAATTCACAAAAGGGGAAATATCTCCAAATTAGGATGACAAATGAAAGAGGGAAGGGGTGGAGGTATTTAGATTTGATCCAAGGAAGATGAGTTTTGTTTTATCAGATCAAGAGCCCCTTAACCATACCAAGGGACCCTCCTGATGGGGTACTGTACTGTAAAGGTAAAAAATAAATCAGTGG
>NC_091292.1:90253456-90293456 GCF_038502225.1 Cherax quadricarinatus
GAATGCCAGAAGTTGCTTACCTTCAGTTGCCACTTTTGGGTAGAGTGATCCAACCAGCACATCACAACCAATGAAAGCTACATTAGAACAGATCTGATGGTGATGTCTTTTCCATCTATCTAGGAGCTAGATTTCACAAGAGGAAATATCCCCACTAATGAGAACAAAAGAGGGCATCAACAACAGGAGACTCAAGGTTACATGATGTTATATTATTTATATACCATCATCTTTAAATCTGCAATATTATTCATACTTCTGAGGACCTGAAAGTAAGGAGTATGTGAGAAATCCTTTCATGACTTACAGAATTCTTGGGGTAAGTCATAAACAACAATATTCTACTGCAAGAATCAGGTTAGATTCTTGCAGTAGAATGTTTTGGTCCAAGTCGGACCAAAACATTTGTCATAAGTTTCAGTCTCCTATGCTTGGGTTATTTGTCTATTGTTTCAGTCATAGTGCTGTGCCTTTTCATTCTTCAATATGAAGAAAGATCCAGTTCCTTGGAGCAAGAATTCCTTTGCTGCAGCAAGGAAATCCCTTGGAAGGGGCCAACCCTACTGTACCACCACTCTTTCAGCTTACAACTGTAGTCCCTTGCTCTTATGCTAAGAAAATTTCTATGTAAGAATTTATTTTTCTTGTATTCCTTAATGTCCTTCTGATGTGGTTATCACATCTCCTCTTGCCTTAATAACAGCCAGTGGCTTCATTTTTTGTGTTTTCAGTCTTTCATTGTAACTTTCTTTTAGCACAGGGAACCATCTGATACCTTGTCTTTGGACTTCTTTTCTGTAAATCTACATCTTTTTTCTGGTGTGAACACCACATAATTGTTGTGAGGTATGCTGTAAGGTGTGTTGTGAACAGCGCTTTTAGCTTACTGTATCTACGTTCAAATATGAGAAGAGTAATTTACTTTAAATTTTGCAAGTGTAGCATAACTGTTTGTCACTGAAATATTTCATTGGTGATCTTCCATTGACAATTTTGCTGTAACTTCTGGATTCCTCATTGTGTCTGAAACTTTTATAGTATTTAATCACAAGTCTATATTCATTAGGTGACCTGTTGCTGGTTTCTGCAGTTTTTATTACAAAGAATTTATCAACATTAAAATTCATCATCTCGTAATATTTGTAAGAATTCAGTAATTTTTATTACTTACCTTGCATATGCTCTTCCATCCTCTACAAAAGTTTTCATAGTTTTTCATTCATTCTGGTCTATCTGTTATATAAATTGTAAATATTACTGAGATAAGCATTGACCCCTTGCAGGAATCAGATGGTAACATTTTTTTGAGAACACAAGGAGGGGTTTGGGATATTGGCTGTTTGGAGTGGTATCTAAATTGTCATATCTGAGTGCCTCTGCAAAGACAATGATTATGTATGAATAATGGTAAGTGTTGAATGGTGATGAAATTTTTTTTCTTTCTTCTTGGGTCACCATACCTCGGTGGGAAACGGCCAATGTGTTAAAAAAAAAAAATCCCTCATTGTTACTGTTTACATTTTTCTTTCAAACTGAAAATTTCACATGAGCTAAATGCCTGCTGCAAGTACACGAGTCTCCAAATTACCATTTAGCATCACTAACTGGAGTACAGTAGGGCCCCATTTTACGGCATTTCGCTTTACAGCGTTCCGCTAACACGGACATTTCAAATTATGACCAAAACTCACTGTACAGCTCTCCCCACCTGACTTTCTAATATGGTAACCACACCCCACCTGGTTTGTTTACATTCTCCATGGGCTCTGTGTCTCTCCATTATGTCTGGAAACTTTCCAAAATTTCAAGTGTTTTAAAGTTATTTCATATTATATATACAGTGGACCCCCGGTTCGTGATGTTATCGGTATCCGATAAATCCGGTAACCGATGCATTATTTTGCAGAAAATTTGCCTCGCTTCCCGATACAAAACCCGGTATGCGATGTGGATCGTACGAGACGTGTCCATGTGTGGCCTGAACTGCCCCGTGTGTGCCAGTGTTTACAAGCCAGCCAGTGTGCGCGCATCTAAGGATACATTCGGTACATTCCTTATTATCACTGTTTTTGGTGCCTGTTTTTGCAAAATAAGTCACCATGGGCCCCAAGAAAGCTCCCAGTGCCAACCCTTCGAGACCAAGGGTGCTAATGACTGTTGAAATGAAGAGATAATTGCAAAGTACGAAAGCGGAGTGCGTGTGTCGGAGCTGGTCAGGTTGTATAGTAAACCCCAATCAACCATCTCTACTATAGTGAGCATGAAAACGGCAATCAAGGAAGCTGTTCTTGCAAAAGGTGCAACTGTGATTACGAAACAGCGACCGCAAGTGTTAGAAAATGTTGAGACTGTTATTGGTGTGGATAAATGAAAAACAGATAGCAGGAGATAGCATCTCTCAAGTAATCATTGTGAAAAGGCTAGGCAGTTGCATGACGATTTGGTAAAAACATTGCCTGCAACTAGTGGTGATGTGAGTGAATTTAAGGCCAGCAAAGATTGGTTTGAAAGATTTAAGAATCGTAGTGGTATACATAGTGTGATTAGGCATGGTGAGGCTGCCAGTTATATTGTGCGACAGAAGTCCAGTGACTCTCAAGCTGGTCCTAGTGGCATTAAAAGAAGAAGGGAAGTAACCCCAGAAAAGGACTTGCTACCTCAAGTCCTAATGGAGGGGGATTCCCCTTCTAAATGCTAACACCATCCACACTCTCCCCTCCTCCCATCCCATCAATCACCAGATCTTCATTAAAGGTAAGTGTCAATTATTCTTTCGTTATTTATTGTTATTGTAATTACTATTCTATTGCATTAAACTTAATATTTCATGTGGTAAAATTATTATTATTATAATCAAAAAGAAGCGCTAAGCCACAAGGGCTATACAGCGCTGCAGGGTAGGGAAGGAAGCGAGGGTATTGGATGGCAGAAGGGAGGAGGGATAATCAGTAGGTTACAGAAAACAGCGGGGCAGGGGATAGTACGGGGGTAGAGGGTAGCAAGAGATTGAAGTAGAAAGGGCTGAAGGTATCAGAATTTGTGAAGTAAGTCGGTTGTTGTCAACAAGTCAATGAGAGAGTCTGGATGAAAGGTGGGTCCATCAGCGAGAAGGGAAGGTAGAGAGAGAGCAGCAGAGCGAAGACGACGATGGAGGTAAATTCTGCGTGCTCGTTGATAAAGTGGGCAGTCCAACAGAATGTGGCTGACTGATAATGGAACTTGGCAATTCTCACAGAGAGGAGCAGGGCGCCTCTCTATGATATATCCATGAGTAAGACGAGTATGGCCAATGCGAAGACGGGAGAGAGTAGTCTCCCAACCTCGACACTGGTGATAAGACGGCCAGTAACCTATACTCGGTTTAATAGATTGAAGTTTGTTGCTGAGCATAGTAGACCAACGTTGTTGCCAACGGGTGTGAAGTTGGGAAGATATTGCAGCAAAATAGTCCGTAAATGGAATACCTCTACATGAAACTGGTAGGTCATGTACTGCTGACTGCGCAGCAGTGTCTGCCTGTTCATTGCCCTGTACGTCAACATGACCAGGGACTCAACAAAAAACAATATCTTTATGCTTGGTAAAGATGCGGCGTAGCCAAAGTTGGATACGGAGGACTAAGGGGTGAGGTGTATCAAATTTCTGTATAGCCTGTAAAGCACTAAGGGAGTCTGAGACAACCACAAATGATGACACAGGCATAGATGCAATACGGATAAGTGCTGTAAGGATGGCATACAATTCAGCAGTAAAAATACTAGCCGAAGATAGTAAATGCCCTTGTACGACGCTGTTCGGAAACACTGCTGCGAATCCTATGCCATCAGAAGACTTAGAGCCATCTGTGTACACAGCAATGACATGAGAATGAGAGTGAAAGTGGTCAAGAAAAAGAGAGCGGGAAGCGACCGTAGACAGTTGGGCTTTCGAGCAAGGGAGAGAGAAAGAACAGACTCGAACAGCTGGAACTTCCCAGGGGGGTAGGGAAAAGTGAGATGCTACATGTAGATAGAAAGGTGGTAATTGAAGAGAAGACAAGAGCGAATGAAGGCGAAGAGAGAAGGGATGGAGTAAACAGGGGCGGCGAACAAATAAAGAATGTCTACTAATATCAGTGACCATTCTATAAATGGAAGGATTGCGGAGATCATGAGAGCGTACATAGTAGCGAAGGCAATGGGCATCACGGCGATCGGATAAGAATGGAACGTTCGCTTCTGCATAGAGGCTCTCGACAGGGGAAGAGCGAAAAGCACCAAGGCATAAACGTAATCCTTGGTGATGAATGGGGTTAAGGCTAGAGAGAGTAGCAGGAGATGCTGCTGAATAGATCTGGTCACCATAATCAAGTTTCGATAAGATAAGGGTGGAATGTAGGCGAAGGAGGGTTCGACGATTAGCTCCCCATGAAAGATGAGCAAGGGTTTTAAGAAGGTTCAGCCGGCTGTGACAAGTTGCCTTCAGAGAGGTAATGTGAGGTTTCCAGGA
This sequence comes from Cherax quadricarinatus, assembly GCF_038502225.1. NCBI lineage: Eukaryota > Metazoa > Arthropoda > Malacostraca > Decapoda > Parastacidae > Cherax > Cherax quadricarinatus. The sequence goes on from NC_091292.1 coordinate 90,257,945, forward strand.
TAACCTACGATCAAAGAGGAGGCCCAGAAACTTGACTGTATCACGTTCAGGGATACGGGAGCCATAGAGGTACAAAGGATGATCGGAGATGACAGAGCGTCTAGTTAAAGTAATTTGGCGGGTTTTAGTGCTGGAAAATTTAAACCCACGTGTGGTGGCCCAATTGGAAACACAGTCGACTGCATGCTGGAGAGAAACTGTAATGAGGTGACAGTCAGCGCCTGCACAGGCAATAGCGAAGTCATCAACATAGAGCGATGACCAAATATTTGATGGAAGACTAGAGGCCAAATCATTAATAGCAAGGAGAAAAAGTGTTGTGCTCAGAACACATCCCTGGGGGACACCTTCAGCTTGGATAAAGTCCGGGGAGAGCACATTATTAACCCGAAAACGGAAATACCTGTCAGTTAAAAAGTTCTTAAGGAAGGATGGTACATTGCCTCGAAGGCCTAAGGAGTGGGCTTGGGCTAAAATATTATACCTCCAAGTTGTGTCATATGCCTTCTCAGGGTCAAAAAATATGGCAATAACTGAGTGGTTATTCGCAAAGGCATTACGAGCATACGTATCCAAGCGTAGTAAGGGGTCTATGGTAGAACGTCCCTTACGGAAGCCATATTGACGAGTGGAGAGACTGTTGTGTGTCTCTAAATACCACACTAAACGTCTATTTACTAGGCGTTCCATCACTCTGCAAACTGCACTGGTAAGAGCAATGGGATGATAGTGGGAGGTTTCATGTCCCGTAGTGCCTGGTTTGCGGAAAGGGAGAACAATGGCGGATTTCCACAGCTGTGGAAGAACTCCTTGTGACCAAATAAGATTGTAAAGGCGTAATAGGACTGCAAGGGCTGACTGATGTAAATGTTGTAGCATACGAATATAAATGTCGTCGGGCCCAGCTGCCGATGATCGGCAAGCTGAGAGTGTTGCCTCCAGTTCTTGAAGTGTAAAAGGCACATTATAATGTTCTTCTCTGAGAGAAGAAAAGTCCAAGGGTGCTAACTCTCTGGCAGACTTTGAGGAAAGAAATGAGGGGCATAGATGGAGTCCCTGAGAAATACGGACCAGATGATTGCCAATTTCATTGGCAACATCTAGTGGGTTTGCTATATCAACACCGGCAACCCGCAGAACAGGAGCCGGGTCAGGAGAATATTTACCACTCAGTTTTCATACTTTTTTCCAGACTGCACTCATAGAGGAAGCAGAGGTGATGGTGGAGACATAATCTCGCCAGCAAGTGCGTTTAGCGTCATGGATGACACGGCGAGCGATCGCACGCTTCTGCTTAAAATCAAGAAGTCTCTCTGTGGTTCTATTGTACCGGTACCTGCCCCATGCAGCGCGTTTCAAACGTACTGCACGAGCACAAGCAGGAGACCACCAAGGCACGCATTTCTGAGAATGCCTGCCCAAAGTTTGGGGTATAGAATGAGAAGCTGCGGTTAAAACGGAGGACGAGAAGAGGTGTAAAAGCTCATCGATGGAGGACGAAGAAGGAACCTCTCTAAAAACAGTTAGGTGTGAGTAAAGGTTCCAATTTGCCTGATCAAATTGCCAGCGTGGGATGCGAAGAGGTGGTGAATATGAAGGGGAAGTAAGAATGATTGGGAAATGATCGCTGTCATGCAAGTCCGGAAGAACAGACCAAGTGAAGTCTAATGCGGCGGAGGAAGAGCAGACTGAGAGATCGATGCAAGAGAGAGTGTGAGTCCGAGGAACAAAATGGGTGTGAGTACCTGTATTTAAAACATGGAGGGGGTGGGTGGCAAGAAAAGCCTCTAAGTGAATGCCACAGGAATCACAGTGAGACCCCCCCCCCCCCGAGGAAATGGTGGGCATTAAAATCACCAAGTAACAGAATCGGTGGTGGTAATGACGAAACAAGAAAGGCAATATCCGGAATAGATAATGCCCGAGAAGGAGAGAGATATAAAGAACAGAGTGTATACCACCTATGCAAGTGGATACGGGCTGCTGTGTAATGCAGCGAAGTATGAACAAATAGCTGATGGTACGGAATATCAGTGCGTAGAAGAAGGGCACTTTCATTAAAGGTCCCATCAGGAAAAGGATCTGAAGAATACAATAAATTATAGCCTGAGATGGGAGAGATAACAGCAGAGTGTAATTTTGGTTCCTGTAAGCAAACACCAACAGGGGAAAACTGGGAGAGTAACATCTGAAGCTCACCCCGATTACCCCTGAGGCCGCGTATATTCCACTGTAAATAGGCCATGATTGGCAATGATAAAGATACCTGAAATCCGCAGGTAAGGGTTCCTACGGACTAGAGGGGTTAGAAAAGTCCACATGCGGAGGCAGTGGAAAACGTTCAAGCAGCAAAGGAACGGTGCGCTGTGAAGAAAGGAGTTGCGCAGATGGAGTAGAGGAGAGAGAACGAGCGGAGGGTGGATCAGTGTCCATTGATGGTTTGGTCTCTGCAATATATTCAGAGATTGCTTCAAGTGTTTCAGAATTCAGAGATGTCGTATGGGAGACAATATTGGAAATGGTAGGGGGAGGATGAGTAAAGATTGGAACTGTAATGGACTGTACCAAGGTAGGGGGGGGCGAAAGGGTGGAGGGAACTGGAGAAGCGTGGAAGGGGACAGAAGAGGCAGAAACCTGGGAGGTGGCAGAAGAGGAAGAAACTTGGGAGGGAACAGGGGAGGAAGGTACAGTACGAGGAGGAGGGTGAACCTCTACACTTGTAACAGAGCCAGTGAGAGGGGGAGAACCAGGTACAGAGGCAGGGAAGGGAAAATGAGGAGGTGGAAGATGGGTAGGAGGTGTTAACGGACCTTTTTTTGACTTTTGAGAAGTAGAGGGACGATTGGGAGGAGGTGTCATACGAGATCTCGTCGCTACTGAGGCTTGTGAGATAGAACACGAAGAAGCAAGATCAGACTGAGACGGTAAAGTAGGGACGTCTGAGCTGAGGACAGCAAAAGAATTAGCTACAGAAGTGACTATGGGAGAGGTAACCACAGAGGTGGGTGCAGAAGATGGGATACCAGAAGTGGGGGGACGTTTTGAAACACGGGAATAAGAAACACAAGGTAGTCTCCCTTGGAGGCGGAGATGAGAAACTGCCATGGCATAAGGGAGACCTTCTGCCTCTTTGAGGTAACGGATTTCCCGCTCGTTTAAGTAGACTTGACAACGGCAAGAGTACGAAGGGTGAGCCTCATGACAATTAAGGCAAGAGGGAGGTCGATTGCAAGACGTATTAGAATGGTCATCGGCACCACAGACTGGGCATTCGGCGATAGATCTGCAATATTTCGCTGGATGGCCAAATCGCCAGCAATTTCTACACTGTTGCAGTGTAGGGATCACCTTTTGAACTTGTAACCAATGTCCTGCCACATAAACTGAGGATGGGAGTTCACGGCTGTCAAAAGTTAAACGAGCCACATTGCTAGGGTATCGTCTCCGCCCGCGGGCAGGAAGAACACAAGTGTCTACCTTGAGGATTGGGAGATCTTGGAGTTCCAGCTGTTCAAGAATGTCAGTGCCACATGTCTGGAAATTTTGTTGAACTATGGTATGGGGCAGAATGACGGTACCACTACAAGAATTGAGGGAATGATGCTTTTCAATAGTTACAGGAACAGTATCGATATGGGAAAGATGAGAAAGCTCATGAGCCTGGGTAGCATTCTATACGGTGACGATGCACGTACCGCTCTTAAGAGCATGAAAAGAAATATCTTTACCAAGATGGCATAGGAGTGCCTTGCCAATACTGTGGTCAGAAAGATAGGCAGTAGAGGAAGTCGGTCATAAAGTGAAGAATTTAGTCCATTGTGCAGTCTGAAACTGAGCGTGTAAAGGTAGTGAAGGACGTGTCGATCTTTTCTGAGAAGAACGAGAAGGTGGAGAAGTATCATCAGCAGGTAATTGTCGTTGTTGTTTAGGCGTGGGACCAGAGTTGGTCCAATGTGGAACGGGCCGGCGATTCGAAAATTGCCGTACCGTAGAGGGAGAGGCCGGAAGCATAGTCAGAGGAGAGCGAAGGTCAGATAAATCAAAGGAGTCAGTCGAGGCCTCAGTACCTGAAGCGGGTGAGGAAACAGCACCGGCAAGAGGTACAGAGGCATGAGGAGTGTCCGAAGAGTGGTCCAAAGATGAGGCGGGGTCAGAACGGGGTGCGGTATCAAGAAGGGGCCTGGGGGTAGCAGGTTCATGGACTAGGGCTGCCATGGTTAGGTTACTTCTTTCTTTTTGTTTTTAAGAAAAAAAAAGAAAGAAGAAAAGAAAATAAAAATAAAAAAAAAAGAATAAAAAAAGGGGGGACCGGGGAGGGATAGTTCCTAGGAGGAATGAAAGGGCCAGAAATCTCCCTTCGCGCCCAAGAGGACCTCGGCACCGCAAGTAACGCAGATGCAGCATGGAACCCGTGCCATACCCTACCCATCATGCCAGTAAACTGGCAATCCGGGATAGCAACCTCACATCTGCCTAGCTACCTCGGTGGACAAAAGAGAGGGCGGCCGGAAATCTGCCACAAAGCATACCTCCTTCGGCCACCACCCCCGGAATCCGAAAGGTGGCTTCCAGAGATACACCCGTCGCCCGAGAGACACCCAAAGCCACCCTCCGGGATACTGGAGAGGGATCAGGACATCCCCAGGCAATCCAGATTCCACGGCAAACTACGCCACCGCCAAGAACCTCAACAGAATGGGATGGACCCCGGTACCCTTTCCCCTACCTAGGAACTAGCGTGCCTGTGGAAAAAAAAAAAAAAAAAAAGGAAGGGCAAAAGGGAGGGGTGGGGAGGAGGAGGAGGAAAGGAAAAAGGGGAGGATGGGGAGGATGGGATAGGGAACGGGGGATTGGGGGGTAATTAGGTTCGGTCTGAGGAAGTAGACCGACAGGTCTAATTCCTCAGACCAAGAGCCTCTTCACCATGCCAAGGAGCCCCCCTTGAAGAGGTCATGTGGTAAAAGTTTTTTTTTTTTTTTTTCATACTTTTGGGAGTCTTGCACGGATTAATTTGATTTCCATTATTTCTTATGGGGAAAATTGATTCGCTTTCCAATATTTTTGGTTTACGATGAGCTCTCAGGAATGGATTAGTATCGCAAACCGGGGGTCCACTGTATATATATACTCTGATAATTATACTTATGTGTACTTGTACCTAAGTAAACTTACACACCGTGCTGGCATGCAGGTACACATTAAAATCAGTAAGAGTGTCTTATGTCTCGAGGATACCATATTAATAATAATAATAATAATAATAATAATAGTCCCTAGGTAGTAGGTTGGTAGATAGCAACCACCCAGGGAGGTACTACTGTCCTGCCAAGTGAGTGTAAAACAAAAGCCTGTAACTGTTTTACATGATGGTAGGATTGCTGGGGTCCTTTTTTTTGTTTCTTAAACACAAAAGATTTCAGGTAAGTCTTGCTACTTCTTCTTACACTTAGGTCACACTACACATACATGTACAGGCATATATATACACACCCCTCTGGGTTTTCTTCTATTTTCTTTTTAGTTCTTGTTCTTGTTTATTTCTTATCTCCATGGGGAAGTGGAACAGAATTCTTCCTCCGTAAGCCATGCGTGTTGTAAGAGGTGACTAAAATGCCGGGAGCAAGGGGCTAGTAACCCCTTCTCCCATATAAATTATTAAATTTAAAAAGAGAAACTTTCGTTTTTCCTTTTGGGCCACCCTGCCTTGGTGGGATATGGCCGGTGTGTTGAAAGAAAGAAGAAAAAGAGAAACTTTCGTTTTTCTTTTTGGACCACCCCGCCTCGGTGGGATATGGCCGGTGTGTTGAAAGAAAGAAGAAAAAGAGAAACTTTCGTTTTTCTTTTTGGGCCACCCTGCCTTGGTGGGATATGGCCGGTTTGTTGAAAAAAAAAATAATAATAGTCAATAATAATCACTCTGAGGCACATTAAATGTCATATATTACATTAATATACATGTTTTCATTAATCCATCTATTATATTTTTTTCAAAATTATGTAATAAACATGCTTCATAACCTATAAACATGATAAATACACCCCACAGTAGAATAAATTAACATAAATATGAGATGTTTTTCCAGTTGTCTTGTCGGAGCGTCGGAAAGAATAATGTTTTCTATAGTTCAGCACCAAAGAAAATGTGTACACAATAATATTACTGGGGGTAACTGTAGAAAATTATTCCTTTTGTATGCCTTCAGAGCGTCATTTCTTCTAAAAATGGTGTTACATGAGACTGGGAGTGTTGCTCTTTATTTATTCTACTGTACTAACGTGGAGACAACTTGTACACAGCGTAAAGTGTTTGTATTATGGTATAATACAAACATGTATGAACCAAAACCAGAAGCGTTTGTTTGTTTACATACTCTGCATCTCTGTCCTCTCTTATTTACTCATTCTCTTTCTTGTTTATTCGTTTTATCTCGTTTACTCACCTCTCACCCTACAATGAGACTACAAATATTTTAAGGTAAGTAATGAGTGAACTGTTTATGCATTTTATCAGTCTGGGATGCTTTAAATGTCGTAGTATATTACATGTGGGTGGCCTGGCCTGGCCTGGCTACCATACCTACCACACCTGACTTCTTACAATAAATACTACTCATCTCACACTACATTAACCCTTAAACTGTCCAAGCAGATCTACGTTCACATGCGTAGTGCTCCAAAAGTAGATCTACTTTTTTTTTTACATATTTTCAAACAAACAAAAAAAATAGATCAAAGTTTTTTTTTTACACGTTTCCAAATGTAAAAAAAAAAAAAAAAAAGATGATCTACTTTTTTTACATACTTTCAATGTTGAAAAAATGCAGATCTACGTTTGGACAGTTTAAGGGTTAAGACTACAAGTCTTTTACGGTAAGTAATGAGTGTACTACATATGTACAGTGGTACCTCAATATACAAACAGCTCAAAACTCAAACAGTTATGTATGTCTATTTATGTAAGTGCTTTTGTAAGTGTATTTTTGGGGGTCTGAAACAGATTAATCTAATTTACATTATTCCTTATGGAAACAAATTCATTCGGTACCGGCACTCAAACAGTCTTCTGGAACGAATTAAGTTCGTATCCCGAGGTACCACCGTATTTTACTTTTTTATTGATTTTTAATGCCTAGTTCAATTGCTAACTTAATATATATTAGTGTAAGCTTGTTATCTAGCATTTATATGCATTTATAAGTGAAAAAAAGGGCATTCCACTTAATGGCGATTTCTACTTTACCGCGGTAGCCTGGAACCTAACTTGCCATATAAGTGGGGGCTACTGTATTACCAACCTTGAAATTTAGCCTAAACAGTCTATTGTAAGTCAAAGACAACAAAATGATAATTTACTGCCTCTTTAACTTACCTTGGTATTTATCTTTCTTTTCTGTGTATCCAAGATTGTGAACTAACCTAATTTCTGAAGTAAAATTTACTACTGATTATGACACCCCAAGAATTCAATTAGTCATAAAAGGATTTCTCACATTGTTTTCCATATTTTAAGTAGATTCTCAGGAGTACAAACAAAATTGTACTGATCTGAAGTTGATAGTACAAAAAACACATAAAGCTGTAACCTTGAGTCTCTTGTTAATGTCCAGTGAAAGGACAGTGACTATAACCAGTAATTAAGATGTAGTCATATCTCAAATCTTTCAGTTGTATAGGAATGGCAAACAAATAAAAAACTACAAGTTAAATTTTAATTTCTTTCTCAAATACTCAGTATTTAACATCAAAATAAAAATTTCAGATACAGATAAAACAGGGATTCTCATGACAGTCTTAAGAACAAGGAATTGTCATGAAGGAGTCTTTCAATCTTACAAATAACACTTAAAACTTTTTAGGCAACAAAAAGATTTCAAAGGGAGAACTTGGCACATTTTTAGCATTTACACAAATCAATATGAGCACAAATATTACATGCACAATAAACTCTTCATGTATACTGTATTTTTAATACACTGTACATTAACCCTTAAACTGTCCAAACCTAGATCTATGTTCACTCGAGTGGCGCTCTGAATATTTTGAAAAATAAAAAAATTGTTTTTGTTTTTAAATGAAGAGCACATTTTTCTACATGTTATAGGATTAAAAAAAAAAATTAGGGTCAGTAGTTACCGAGATATAAGACCGTGAAGTTGGCTCTGGATACTCACCTGACGGCAACATCGACTCCTGCCACTTGCAGAAGTATTGCCAATATACCTTTTTTTCTCATTTTTATTTTAATTTATATATTTTTTATGTTCCTAGGTAGTAGGTTGGTAAACAGCATCCGCCCAGGGAGGTACTACCGTTCTGCCAAGCGAGTGTAAAACGAAAGCCTGTAATTGTTTTACATGATGGTAGGATTGCTGGTGTCATTTGTCTGTCTCATAAACATGCAAGATTTCAGGTAGGTCTTGCTACTTCTACTTACACTTAGGTCACACTGCACATACATGTACAAGCATATATATACACACCCTTCTGGGTTTTCTTCTATTTTCTGTCTAGTTCTTGTTCTTGTTTATTTCCTCTTATCTCCATGGGGAAGTGGAACAGAATTCTTCCTCCATAAGCCATGCGTGTTGTAAGAGGCGACTAAAATGCCGGGAGCAAGGGGCTAGTAACCCCTTCTCCTGTATAAATTACTAAATTTAAGAAGAGAAACTTTCGTTTTTCTTTTTGGGCCACCCTGCCTTGGTGGGATACAGCCGGTTTGTTGAAAGAAGAAGAAGAATTTTTTATGTTCTGATAATTACAGTTTATAATAGTTCTTGTGATTTCATAGCCAATCCTTGTTCTGACACTAATATTAGGTACTGAAATAGTGCTCAAATAGTTACAATCACATTGGCAGGTGAACATTTACACCTGCCTGGGTTATTTACTATTGTCTAGAAATATACATGTACAGTATACAAAGTATTTATAGGTCCCAGCAATGTTTTAGACACCCTGGCATATACCTTGAAGCATGGTGTTATGAAAGGCATCCCTATACTGTTGATAGCCCATTGACATTTGATAAATGCCCACTGCTCCAGCTAACCCTTGCTGTATTTGTTATCACTGTTACACACAAACATGCCTTGTTTCTCTATCTGTCTGTCTGTCTATATATCTATCTTTGCCTGGAATTTTTGGGTTATCCTAGGTAATTTACACTATGTATAATTGTACTTGTGTGTGCATGTGAGAGACAGATAGACAGAGATATAGACAGATACAGAGATACAGACAGAAAGACAGCCAAAGCCAGCCAGCCTGCCGAATACATAAGAACATAAGAAAGAAGGAACACTGCAACAGGCCTACTGGCCTATGCAAGGCAGGTCCATGTCACTCCCCTCACCCCAGCTTAGACCAATGACTCACCAAGCGAGGTCACATCCATTGAAGGAAGGAGCACAACATCAGACCTAGTAGCACAAGCTAGTCAGGTCCAACTCACACCCACCCACACTCACTCATGTATTTAGCTAACCCTCGCTGTATTTGTTATCACTGTTACACACAAACATGTCTGTCTGTCTATGTCTGCCTGGAGTATATGTATAAAAACTCCTTGAAAAATGGTGTTATAACAACTGTTGACAGTCCAGTGACATTTGATAAATGGGCACTAGGGAAACCCTGGCTTTATTTGTTTTGACTGATACACACAAACATGTCTGTCTGTCTGTCTATCTATCTGTCTGTCTATCTATCTGTCTGTCTATCTTTGCCTGGAATTTTTGGGTTATCCTAGGTAATTTACACTATGTATAATAACTGTACATGTACTTATGTGTACATGTGAGAGACAGAGATGTAGATAGACAGAGATATAGACAGATAGAGATATAGACAGAGAGACAGACAGAGACAGCCAAAGAAAGCAAGCCAGCCAGCTGGCCAGCCTGCCGAATGCATAAGAACATAAGAAAGAAGGAACACTGCAGCAGGCTTACTGGCCCATGCAAGGCAGGTCCATGTCACCCTCACCTCCCACCTCCCAGCTTAGACCAATGACCCACCTAGTCAGGTCACATCCACTGAAGGAAGGAGCATGACATCAAACCTAGTAGCACAAGCTAGTCAGGTCCAACTCACACCCACCCACACTCACTCATGTATTTATCTAACCTATTTTTACTTTCTTCTTAAAATGGGAGTGTTAATGCGACATGGCATCAGTGAATCCCTGGTGTTTGCCACACTATTTGCTCTAGCTGGCGCTCAATTGAACTGGTGCTCCAACAAGGTACTAAGTGCTCCCAGATTTATTTAATACTGCACACACTGAGTGCACAGACCCATTCTTTCATGTCTAGGTAACTTGAGACTATTGTGCCAAATTTGAATTCATTCATTCATTAGAGATTCGCCGGTACTTCCGGCCCGGGTCTTTTCCATATGGCGACCCAACTGTGGCCCCCGGTTGGGGGTGTGCTAAATTTGAAGGAATGAAAAATAAAATGTTGATCTATGTTCAGAGCGCTATGCGTGCAAACGTAGATCTACGTTTGGACAGTTTAAGGGTTAATACAGTGTACACTGTATTTTTAATACAGTGTACGTGAACATATGCCTAAAATATGGGAAGCTCTAGTCAACAGCTAATGCTTAAATAAAATGGTATCACAGAAAAGTACACAAATAAAATGTTAGTTAGAAGCACTGACATTGGCATAAGTCTGAATCATACAGCTAAATAAATTACTCTAGAATACTTTTCATAAAGAAAAGTATTCTAGAGTAAATTGTTCTTTTTCATCACGAATGGAAGTGCTGAACTCAAGTGGATTACATAGCCAAGATAAAGTATAAAAATCCATAATACTGCAACATTAAGCAAGAGAATTCAGTATATAAGCTGCCCATTTGTTGTTAGTAGTTAATTTGTATTAACATAACCTAACCTAGAACAAAGATATGCAAGTTTTGCAGTTTTCTTAAAGTAGGTTGAAATCAATAAACTGTTATGCATTGAAAAATCCCAGTCTCTTTGAAGGAATAGTTGTTTCAAGGAAAAAAAATGCACCAAGCTCATAAGCATCTGCTATTATTATAATAATAAAGACGAAGTGCTAAACCCATTATACTGTAATGTGAAACAACGCTAATTGCAGTATCTAACTGTGACACTCCAATATATATTTTTTTATATTAACAGAAAGTGCATGACAATAAGCAACAGAAGCAAGCACCAACACAAAGATGAAAGCAGGAGAAATTCATAGTTGGTATAGTACCAGATAAATCAGTTTCTTTTAGGAATAAAAGAGTAAATCTGCATTAAAGTTTGGATTTTCAAAGTGGCTACATAAAGTAAAAAAAGACTGAAACGAATTCACTTGCTCTCTGACGAATGGAGCAATCAAAAACTGTTGGACTATTAATATAACTAAGACAGCTATTGTAGAGTGCCACTGGGTCCAACATCCAGTATTATGATTGTCTCTTCTCTCAACCAACTGCCGTGAAAAAGAGGACTGCTTTAAGCCCCACTGTGGTTTGATTAGGAATCCCTAACTCAGACAAATGATGCAATTTCATAAATGCTGAGTTTATACTGGAAAAATTGGATAAGCACAAACCCATGTTGGAGACTGAAAGGTCTTTTACTGCAGAACATGCAGAAAAGTTTGAAAGTTAAATGCTTTGAGACCAAGAATGATTAAGACACGGAAAAGATGACCTCTTTGTGTCAGCTAAAGATGCAACACATCCAGCAATTCTATATCGAATGTGTTGCATCCAACATTGGATATTTTCACAGCAGACTTTTATGTACTATACAGAAAAGTACATAAAATCTGCTGTGAAAATATTAGCTGATGCTGGCAGTTATCTTTAGCACATGATTGGGAAAAATAGTTGAGTATCTCATTTCACTGGAGGATTTGAAGCCATTGGTGCACTTTGTACAAAAAATATCTGAGAATTGCTTATTAAAATTAGGCTATTATATTAAGATTCAACTATATGCAATATTTTTATGGCTTAGCCACAGTTTAGTCAACCAAAAATGCTGTGAATAACTAGGGTTCTTTTAATCTGTACACAAACAAATTGTTAACTTATCTGTTGCAATATTTATGTACAGTAATCCATCACTATGTTTGCTATATGTAAATTCACCTTTATACAATGCTCTAGTTCTATCAGTAATTAATTCCCTATATGCAATGTAAATTTCCCCAATGCAATCAGTACAGTTTGCAAATCATAATGAGTAATCCTACAATGAAAGATTCAAGTGTTAATGACATGACTGAGCTTACTACAGCTACCATGGGTCTGGAGTGCATCTACAACATAAAGAGAGAAACCACCCATGTTTAAAAAAAAAAAAAACAGTTATCATAAACTACACTACACCAAGGAGATACTATACAATCCAAGTCTCAAGATATGGAAGACAAGCAAATAGAGAGATTAATACAGACAATCCATCCTATAAAATAGATACTGTACTACTACTACTAATACATACATTATACTCACTAAATATAGATTAAAATGATGAATATAAAGATATTACATGAATATGTAGGTTTTCCTTAGAAAAGATGAGCAACTACTGTACTATATGTTAAAAACAATGTAAAGTATACTGTACGTAGGTATAGAAAATTACATCAAGTTCAAAAAGGCAACATATGAAAGGGCTACTTAAAATGAGACATGCATACATGGGAGTACAAATCTGAGAATCCACATGAGCTTAAGCTCTTGTGCTTTAAAACAAGTACTATACTGTAAAGGTAAAGGGGTAAGAAAAGATTACCAGTAACAGGCTTCCACAAGAGTAGCAACGAGACTCTTCTCAAAGAAAATGATGGAAATTAAAATAGCCTAAGAGCAGTAGGTCAAGGATGCAAATATAATCAACAGAACATGTACTAATTAGGAGGGTGAAACAGAGGAGTGAAAGCAGCAGCTCAAATACTGCTTATCTAAATAAGCAAGGGCTTTTTTTAGAAAAGTGTACTCTAGTTTGAACATAAAATGCATAAGTAGGCTGAGGCATCAAGATAAAGGCCAAGAGAATATAAAAGAAAATAGCCCCTGCCATATAAGTTGAAAAGGTTGCTGGTTTCTTGATTGGACAAACACTCAAGGGAATAGTGACCTCCCCTTCCCCCTTACAAAGTGAAAGATACTCGAACCAAACCACTGCAAAAACGTCATCCAGCACTGGGGGATCACTAGAGTAAAACTGTTATATGTCACTAAATAATTTTAATGTAGTTCCATGAGGTAGTGAACATCTGTGTTGAAAATAGTGGACAAAGAATTATGTGACAGCAAATGCACAGATTAACATGTTTTCCTTACAATCTCCAGGAGCATATAACATTTATAAAAATTGTACAACTAATCTACTTCTGTATTTAATTAATTAAACTTTGTATTGTAGAGTGCAAATTTGAGTTCAACAGTCTTTTTATTTATAAAAGTATGGTATAGCAATGGGGAACCCAGTTACATGCTAAATAATCTTGACATAGAATTCTTCATAACTAGAATTCTGAAAGATGCCCTTCTTACCAACATTAGTGGGTTAAGATATGTTGATGATATTATGTTTTTGGCCATACAGTAAAAGCCTCAAATATTTAATTCATTAAATTACTTCAAACTTTCCATTAGACTTACAACTGGAAGTGAACTGGCGAGAATTGTAGCATTTCTGGTCTATATAATTAAAGACAAGGTATACATTTTGAATTCTTTCAGAAAAGGAAATGTACTTATTGACATTCACATACTGTATTTACTTCTTGAATAATTAAGAATGAATTCAACGACCTCTGTGTCTGCAGCCTGAAAATTTTGGAATGAAGAAAACAGAATTTATAAAACAGTTTAAAAACTCCATTATCCACATATGCAGATCAACAATACTTTTACTAAAACTTTGAAGACATTCTCGAAGCTAAGGTCAAACACGTACAGGACAAGCATTGAACTTACCTTATAATGAGAACTCTCACAATTTTTGAAGCACCTTAATGTAAATCTGACCTTCAGGAATATAAATACTGTGCTGCAAAAAAAGAAAGGTTGATAGAAAACTCGTCTAATTAGACTGTGCATACTGTGTGTCTTATAACTTAAAATAAATTATATATATAGTATACAAAAAAGATGTCTTTGGATGTTACACACAAATAGCATAAATATGGTATTATAAGGATATTTATGACTTGTTTGTTCACTTACAAAGTATGGGAATTTTCATGGTTTGAAAACATGCTGAAGACATTCTAAACAGCAATTCTTACATGATATACTATATAACAGTTTGGAATCTGTTGTCATTAAGCACCTTATATATCTCTCTTTCAGAGTAAGCATGTTTATAGTAGCCATTTACACAATACAAAATACTGTAAAGTACTGAACAAAGAAATGGAAAAAATGTCAGCAATTCTTTGAGTAACAACACCTTAAGTAACTAGCATATCTTATTTGTTTGTAACATTCTGCTGGATCGCTTTTCAGAAGTTCATGAAGACAAGATCTATGAGAATAAGGGAAAAGAACTTTACTTAGTAACTTGTTAGCTTTACTTCAGTTTAGCCTTGTTACCTGCCATTTTGTTTTGAAAAACTATGCAGTTCCATAATCTTGCTGCTCTTTAATTTTTTCTCACAGAATACCTTTCCTTAATTTTTAAGTGGACCTACCTGATTCCCCCCCTAGTATTATTACAATCATGGGAGCACTAAACCAGTAGGGGTAATGCAGTGCCTGGGGAATGAAGGCAATCAGATTTTTAATCCAAGGAAGGAGAGATCAGGTCCAATTCCATCGATCAAGAGCCTTTGACCAGCATCAAAGAAACTCCCATCAGGGGTATTAACTCCCTGGTATAGTTGCCAAGTCTAATAAATTACAGAAATTTGTTAAGCACTGTTTCCAGGTCTGGTAATCTCTGGCATCCCTTGATAAGGAATTCATATTTACCTAAACTTAGCATCATAAAGGTATCTTGAAATGCTCTGTACATGGCAAGGAAAATTCTTAAAATCTTAAATCACTGATATATTACATTGTATTAAAAATAATTGCTAAACCCTTTTAAAAACTTTAAACATTTAAGATTCAATATTGATTTTTTAACCCTTTCAGGGTCGAGAGGCCCTCTCCTAAACTCGTTTTCAGGGTCGAAAATTTTTCGGAAAAAAAAAAAATTATTTTTTCTTACGAAATGATAGAGAATCTTTTCCCGATCATAATGACATCAAAAGTATGACATTTGATGGAAAACTTACAGAATTATGCTCTCGTGAAGTTAGCGGTCTCGACGATGTTTATGCATCGGCGATTTCGCCCACTTTGAGCCCTATTTTTGGCCAATTTCAGTGTACTAGTCGACAAAAATCATATCTATTTCACTAGAACTCCATTTTTTCTATCGAATGAGTACAAAAAACCACCCATTTACCGATTTCAAGTATCCAATAAAGTGGTCAGAAATTGGCAATTTTGTCAATTTCACACAAATTTCAGAAGATGCCAATTTCCAAATAGGGTCCAGAATAAGCAGGACAGACATTCCTGGCACTAAAATAACATTTTCTCTGTTCATTAGTCACGTCCCCAGGCCCCTCTTACATCTCTTTTGCTTTCCCCTTTGAATTTTTATTCTCACAAAAAATAGAAGATTTACTGGTATGCAGACTACTGCATTAGTGTAGAAATGGTATAAATAATATCAGTGCACTTGTGAAAGATTATTAGACTCACCAGTTGGCGTGTACTGAACGCTTGGTATGATTTGTTTACTTTTGAAATTTGGTAAAAATCGAACATTTCTGTTACTTTGAGCTCAATTTCAAGGTACTTTTCATTATGAAACCAATCAAAATCATCTCAATTTCTGTAATATGTCTTCCATTCTATAAAATGAGACCAGGAAAACTAGAATACAACCATAAATACCATACGAAAATACACTGCAAAGTTGCTGGTTTAAACCAAAAACATGGTCAGTCTTTTTTTTTCTCATTATGCACTGTGTGCTGCAGGATTTTTTTTTATACTGTGCACTGACCACATAGACCCATTCTTTCATATGTAGACCTACCAGTTTTCTCTCGCTAGATTTTAGGCATTCTAGTACGTCAACCCTGGTGTGTAAGTCGTACTAGTACGTCGGAAACCCTGAAAGGGTTAAAAAGAATTATGGTATGTGTTTGGAGAACTGAAAGATGTTTCTTCAGTACCATCACAAGTATTTAGACGTTATCAGGTAATTCTCTATAACTACAGTGTTTTCAAGGGAGACACGAGGTATCTCAGGAAACTACTCTACAGAAAAATAGGAGTTTATAGGGTGTCTTTAAGTCCAAGAAAATGCCTTCTTTATTATTACTGGAGTAGGAAAAATATAAAAGTATTATTCTTCAGGATCTCTCTCTACTTCAGTTGGTGACAATAGACTTCTGCCTCAATGTCTAGGACAATTCCCTGTCCTACGCAAACTTATATTCTTTCCTCTTGGCACTGAAGAACAACTTACCATATGTATTTTGTAGTGGTCAGTCATCCTTAGCTTATACAGTATGCATGTGTATGTATATCACTCACACACTCTTACACAAGCATGAATGTGAGTAACAATAACAATGGAATGGTTTACAAGAGGAGGTAATAAGTGCAACACCCACTGGAAATGTTTTAAAAATCTGATAGATTAATACCGAAGATGAGATACCCCAAACTTAGCCCTGCTTCTGTAGCTACGAATACTGAAGGTAAATACACAGGCACACAGTACTGCATGTGCAAAATATACCACTAGAAAGGAACAGCAAAAAAATATTTTAAAAGCATTGAATGCTCTCTTATCTGAATTAAAAATTAACAAGGGAATGTTTTGGAAATGAACAAATTTGTTGATTTTTTTTTTGCCAATTCTGGCAAATGGGTTATTTTGTTAGCTTAACACATTTGATCCAAAACAATTAAAAAACTACAAAAATATATACCAGTATATTTCTTCATTGGTCCATATTAAATCTGAACCCACTATAAATGCATATAAACCAATGAAAATCAATACATTTGATAAAAAATGGAAAACAAATAAAAATGAGGAAAATAGATGAAAATCATAATAATAATGTTACATTATTTGACCCTCTTGTACAACAAATGAGGCCACCATACATTATGTGACCCACCAGTATCACATAAGAAGCAACCATACATTACTTGACCCAACACTACGACAAAAGAGGCCATCACACATTTCTTGATCCAACCTGAACAACAAGAGATGCCCTCACACATTACCTGATCCACCTCTATAACAAAAGGGGTCATCACACATTACTTGACCCACCGCCACAACAAAACAGGCCACCACACATTACTTGATCTATCTCTACAGCAAAAGAAGCCATCACATATTACTTAATCCACCTGTACAACAAAAGAGGCCATCACATGTTACTTAACTCACCTGTACAACAGAGGCCATCCCATTACTTAACCCACCTGTACAACAAAAGAGGCCATCACATATTACTTAACCCACCTGTACAGCAAAAGATGCCATCACACATTACTTTACCCACCAGAACAACTAGAGGCCACCATACATTACTGGACCCACCTGTGCAGCAAAAGACCATCAGACATTAGTTGATCCACCTGTACAAAAGGTCACCACACATTACTTGACTCACCTGCACAACAAAAGAAGCCGCTTGGCCACTACACATTACCTGATGTACATGCACAACACAAGAGGGCATTTGGCCATTACACATTACTTGACCCACCTGCACAACAAGAGGCCACGTGGACACTACACATTACTTGACTCACCTCTACAACAAAAGAGGCCACCCAACAAACATGCATTTGAAAAAAAATGTAGAAATTCTTTTCTTTTTAAATACTATACTGTTTTCTATCAGGTAGTGTGAAACAACAAAAAAAAAAAGAATAAAAATAATTGCAAAAATAGACTCATCAAATGGAGTTGCATGTAGTGGCAGTTACATATTCATCCCAGATGTAAAGTCCACCTCCTTTCAACACATTGCAGAAATTAGTATGCATGAACTGGCAAGAAAGCCAGGAGTCATACACCATCAGTTGCCACTCATGAATCTACAGACAACCTTATGTAGTACTTTCATCACCAAAGGTTCTGCCAGATGACTAACTGATGCCTCATCAGAGGGTCACTTGCTAAGTCCTGAGATGATCATTTTCCATCAGATGAAGCGACCCAACCACCACAGTACTACCAACAGAAACTATGTTAAAACAAGAAATGATAGTAATTTTCTTTCTTTTTTTCTGTCTAGAAGCTGGAATTCAATAAAGGGTAAATACCCATATTAAAGAGGCCAAAAGGAGAGAGAAGGTTGGAGAGTACTATGTATACTGTAATTTAAATTCAATTTGAAGAAAGAGAGAAAAGGTTAAATTTTTCAGATTCAGATCTCCTTTGGTAAGATAAGAGGAGTACTCCTTTGAAGGAGAATGAGTACTTGCATGCGGTATTATTGTATTGTAAACACAGAGATTATCATCAAATCAATCAAAATAATGGCAAACGTGATTTGAAAATACAGAGAATTATTAATTTAAAAAAATTAAGTAGTATTTGATATTTATCAAAGTACAATGTGTATTATTTTAGTTACTGGTATCAAAGTTTCATTATAAATACAAAAACTGAAGTGGAATAATGGAAGCAGAATTAGAGCCAACATTTTTGTTTTTTATATTACTACCTGAATTCACAAATCAGAGGAATAATCATGATTTTTAAATGAAAGAATGTCATTGTAATTTTATCATTAGGACACTGTCACTGTGTACTATAAATGGTAGTACTGTAGATACTATATACAGTATTAAATCATCCTGTGAGAGGTGCCTAGTAGTGCCTGCCAAAACCTGATCATTAATGTAAATACTGAATAACAATTAGTTGCAATACTTCTCATGTTCATGGTGTGGTTGGTTTGTCAGAGTTCCAGGCTGGAGGTTATGGTTCAAACCTCCTGCAGAGCATATTGACAATATCATAGCATCTGTATTCATGAAATAAAGAAATCTCAGCAAGTACTGTACATAATTATTAAACATGGTATACTTACATGTGAATGAAGATAAATATTTTTAAGATATATACATTACCCAGTAATTAAAAAATTCTATCAAATAGTAATATACACTACAGCACTAGTAAACATCTTAACAAAGATTAAAACCACTACAGCATTTCTCAATATACTTTGTGTAACATTTTGATACTTCAAGAAATTTGTATGGGTTCTTAAAAGAAGAGGCATGTAAGTACTGTACAAAGGAGGCAGCAAGCACACAATTCAAGTAACATGAACCAGATGGCATGACAAGACTTTGACCTTAAAAACACACAAAAGCTGTAATCACATCTCTTATATAAATCTGTCCTGAGCCTGGTTTTGGCAGTGTAGTGCACATTTCCAACAAATTAATATTTGCATTAAAAACTGATTTTGGAGATATTCATAAATCAAGTATGTTTCCTATACTGTATTTGTCCTTGTTTCGTAGTTAGCATTTATAATTTTAACAGTTAAGAAATAGTACAGTATAAATACTTACATAAGAATCTAGGGGAATCATTTGGCTACAAATGGAGAACCGCTTTTCTTGTGAAGTATGTATTTACAGTAATGTAGAGGAATTATTTAACCCTTAAACTATCCAAACGTAGATCTACGTTTGCACGCATAGCGCTCTGAACATAGATCTACGTTTTTTTTTTTTACATAACAAACAATGTAAAATCGAATGTAGATCTACATTTGAAGCACTACATGTGTGAATGTAGATTTACATTTGGACAGTTTAAGGGTTAAACTGCAAACAGACAATGCAGAACAAGCCACATGGAGACGGAAATCTTTAGCTCTAGATCTTTTGTACTTTTATGTGTGTCATCAGGGGCCATGCCAAGTTACAAAACTAGCAACAGCTAGGAGGGAAAATTCTCTTGTTAGTCTTGCAACATTGCATAGCTCCTGATGATGGACAAAAGTGCAAAAATTCTTGAGATAAAGATTTCTAGCCCCATGTGGCTTATTCTGCAATATGTATGTATGTGTGTGTGTGTGTGTGTGTGTGTGTGTGTGATATATATATATATATATATATATATATATATATATATATATATATATATATATATATATATATATATATATATATGTATATTTTTTTTTTTTTTTTTCAACAAGTCGGCCGTCTCCCACCGAGGCAGGGTGACCCAAAAAAAAAGAAAGAAAATCCCCAAAAAGAAAATACTTTCATCATCATTCAACACTTTCACCACACTCACACATTATCACTGCTTTTGCAGAGGTGCTCAGAATACAACAGTTTAGAAGCATATACGTATAAAGATACACAACATATCACTCCAAACTGCCAATATCCCAAACCACTCCTTTAAAGTGCAGGCATTGTACTTCCCATTTCCAGGACTCAAGTCCGACTATATGAAAATAACCGGTTTCCCTGAATCCCTTCACTAAATATTACCCTGCTCACACTCCAACAGATCGTCAGGTCCCAAGTATCATTCGTCTCCATTCACTCCTATCTAACATGCTCATGCACGCTTGCTGGAAGTCCAAGCCCCTCGCCCACAAAACCTCCTTTACCCCTTCCTTCCAACCTTTTCTAGGACGACCCCTACCCTGCCTTCCTTCCCCTACAGATTTATACGCTCTCCATGTCATTCTACTTTGATCCATTCTCTCTAAATGACCAAACCACCTCAACAACCCTTCTTCAGCCCTCTGACTAATACTTTTATTAACTCCACACCTTCTCCTAATTTCCACACTCCGAATTTTCTGCATAATATTTACACCACCTCCTTGCTGCTGCATTCACAACCCAAGCTTCACACCCATATAAGAGTGTTGGTACTGCTATACTTTCATACATTCCCTTCTTTGCCTCCATAGATAACGTTTTTGTCTGCACACATACCTCAACGCACCACTCACCTTTTTTCCCTCATCAATTCTATGATTAACCTCATCCTTCATAAATCCATCCGCAGACACATCAACTCCCAAGTATCTGAAAACATTCACTTCTTCCATACTACTCCTCCCCAATTTGATATCCAATTTTTCTTTATCTAAATCATTTAATACCCTCATCACCTTACTCTTTTCTATGTTCACTTTCAACTTTCTATCTTTACACACACTCCCAAACTCATCCACTAACCTTTGCAATTTTTCTTTAGAATCCCCCATAACCACAGTATCATCAGCAAAAAACAGCTGTGTCAATTCCCATTTTGTATTTGATTCCCCATAATTTAATCCCACCCCTCTCCCGAACACCCTAGCATTTATTTCTTTTACAACCCCATCTATAAATATATTAAACAACCATGGTGACATTACACATCCCTGCCTAAGACCTACTTTTACCGGGAAGTAGTCTCCCTCTCTTCTACACACCCTAACCTGAGCCTCACTATCCTCATAAAAACTCTTTACAGCATTTAGTAACTTACCACCTATTCCATAGCCTTGCAACATCTGCCACATTGCTCCCCTATCCACTCTATCATATGCCTTTTCTAAATCCATAAATGCAATAAAAACTTCCCTACCT
Organism: Cherax quadricarinatus; assembly: GCF_038502225.1. Lineage (NCBI taxonomy): Eukaryota > Metazoa > Arthropoda > Malacostraca > Decapoda > Parastacidae > Cherax > Cherax quadricarinatus. The sequence goes on from NC_091292.1 coordinate 90,279,593, forward strand.
TTATCTAAATACTGTTCACATATATGCGCCAATGTAAACACTTGATCTACACATCCCCTACCCACTCTGAAACCTTGTTGCTCATCCGCAATCCTACATTCTGTCTTACCTCTAATTCTTTCAATTATAACCGTACCGTACACTTTTCCTGGTATACTCAGTAAACTTTTTCCTCTATAATTTTTACAATCTCTTTTGTCCCCCTTCCCTTTATATAAATGGACTATACATGCTCTCCGCCAATCTCTAGGTACCTTCCCCTCTTTCGTACATTTATTAAACAAAAATACATCTCCTTGCCAACCTCAACAGAACACATGACCATAACACAAGGCACAGATCACTCTTTGATGTTCCTCGTGTCCATCTCACACTATGCAAAAACTCAATGCACATAAAAGGCCCTAAAATCTGGAACTCATTACCTGTAAATATAAAAGAAACACTACCTGTTTATAAATTCAAGTCTCTTCTCAAAGATCACTTACTCACCCAAAACCAAATAAATACTGAATAACTGAACCTTATAAATTGTATATCTTAAATGTTTCTCACAATTATATCACATAAATGTTAAACCTAAAACCCAATCTAACTTTATTATTTTTTAAATACACTACCTAACAGAATACTCCATTCTACTGAATGTACAACAATGCATACAACCATATGACCTGTCTTTGTAATACTCACTTGTGCTTTATAGTAATCTGTTTACATTAAAGTTTTATCACTGATGTCATCATTGCTTAGTTCATCTTAAGTTAATTTTAAGCCAGCCCGTAATGCTATGCATAGTATAAGTGGCTTTGGCATGCTGCTCTTATCTGTATTTTTTGTACCTCTGTATGTGTGCTCAAATTTTTAAATAAATAAATAAATAAATAAATACCAATCACTCCAACACTATATCCTCCCCTGCTTTTAACATTTGTCATGATCCCGTCAGTTCCAGCTGCTTTACCCTCTTTACCCTGCTTTACACCTCCCCCACACTCACATCCTGTTCTTCTTCACTCCTAAAAGATGGTATACCTCCCTGGCCAATGCATGAAATTACCGCTTCCCTTTCGTCGTCGACATTTAAAAGTTCCTCAAAATATTCTCACCATCTACCCAAAACCTCCATCTCCCCATCTACTAACTCCCCTACTCTGTTTTTAACTGACAAATCCATTCGTTCTCTAAACTTTCTTAACTTGTTTAACTCACTCCAAAAATTTTTCTTATTTTCATTAAAATTTCTTGACTGCCTCTCCCACTCTATCATTTGCTCTCCTTTTGCACTCTCTTTGCCTTTCTTTTACTCTCCATATACTCTACTCTTCTTATAATGCTTCTGCTTTGTAAAAACCTCTCATAAGCTAACTTTTTCTCTTTTATCACACCCTTTTCCACCAATCACTCCTCTTTCCTCCTGCACCCACCCTCCTATAACCACAAACTTCTGCCCCACATTCTAATACTGCATTTTTAAAACTATTCCACCCCCCCCCCCCACTACTCATACTTGAACCAGCCCACCTTTCTGCCAATAGTTGCTTATATCTCACCCGAACTTCCTCCTCCCTTAGTTTATACACTTTTACCTCCCTCTTGCTTGTTGTTGCCATTTTCCTCTTTTCCCATCTACCTCTTACTCTAACTGTAGCTACAACTAAATAATGATCCGATATATCAGATGCCCCTCTATAAACGTGTACATCCTGGAACCTACCCATCAACCTTTTATCCACCAATACATAATCTAACTACGTACTTTCATTACGTGCTATATCATACCTTGTATGTTTATTTATCCTCTTCTTCATAAAATATGCATTACTTATTACCGAACCTCATTCTACACATAGCTCAATTAAAGGCTCCCCATTTTCATTTACCCCTGGCACTCCAAATTTACCTTCTACTCCCTCCACAACATTTTTCCCACTTTAGCATTGAAATCCTCAACCACCATTACTCTCACACTTGGTTCATTATTATTATAATCAAAAAGAAGCGCTAAGCCACAAGGACTATACAGCGCTGCAGGGCAGGAAGGAAGCGAGGGCATCAGGTGGCAAAAGGGAGATGAATGAGTAATAGGTTACGGAAAACAGCGGGGCAGTGGATGGTGAAAGGGTAAAGGGCAGCAAGAGACTGAACTAGAAAGGGCTGAGGGGAGTGCGAAAAGTATCATCAGAGTTTGTGGAGTAAATCAGTCGTTGTCAAGAAGTCAATGAGAGAGTCAGGATTAAAGGAGGGTCCATCAGCAAGAAGGGAAGGTAAAGAGAGAGTAGTAGAACGAAGACGACGTTGGAGGTAAATTCTGCGTGCTCGTTGATAGAGAGGGCAGTCTAACAGAATGTGGCTAATCGATACTGGAACTTGACACTGCTCACAGAGAGGAGCAGGGTGCCTTTCCATGAGATACCCATGAGTAAGACGAGTGTGGCCAATGCGAAGGCGGGAGAGAGTGGTCTCCCAACCTCGGCACTGATGACAAGAAGACGGCCAGTAACCTATGCTCGGTTTAATAGAATGAAGTTTGTTACCGAGCAGAGTTGACCAACGTTGTTGCCAACGGGTGCGAAGGTGGGTAGCTATTGTAGCAAAATAGTCAAGAAATGGGACACCTCGATAGGAAATTGGTAGGTCATGTACTGCTGACCGCGCAGCAGTGTCTGCCTGTTCATTGCCCTGTATGTCGACATGACCAGGGACCCAACAAAAAACAATATCTTTATGTTTGGTAGAGATACGGCGTAGCCAAAGTTGGATACGGAGAACTAGGGGATGAGATGTATCAAATTTTCGTATAGCCTGTAGAGCACTAAGGGAGTCTGAGACTACTACAAATGATGACATAGGCATAGATGCGATACGAATAAGTGCTGCAAGAATGGCATACAGTTCAGCAGTAAAAATGCTAGCTGAAGATAGTAAATGTCCCCGCACGACGCTGTCCGGAAACACTGCTGCGAATCCGACGCCGTCTGAAGACTTAGAGCCATCTGTGTACACAGCAGTGGCATGAGAATGGGAATGGAAGTGATCAAGAAAAAGAGAGCGGGAAGCCACCGTAGGCAGTTGAGCTTTCGAGCAAGGGAGTGAGAAAGAACAGACCCGAACAGCTGGAACTTCCCAGGGGGGTAGGGAAAAGTGAGATGCTACATGAACATATAAAGGTGGTAACTGAAGGGAAGACAAGAGTGAATGTAGGCGAAGAGAAAAGGGACGGAGCAAACAGGGGCGGCGAACGAATAAAGAATGTCTACTAATATCGGTGACGATTCTATAAATGGAAGGATTGTGTAGATCGTGAGAGCGTACATAGTAGCGAAGGCAATGGGCATCACGGCGATCAGACAAGGATGGAACATTCGCTTCTGCATAGAGGCTCTCAACAGGGGAAGAGCGAAAAGCACCAAGGCACAAACGTAAACCTTGGTGATGGATAGAGTTAAGGCTAGAGAGAGTAGCAGGAGAGGCCGCGGAATAAATCTGGTCACCATAATCGAGTTTCGATAAAACGAGGGCTGAATGTAGGCGAAGCAGAGTTCGACGATCAGCTCCCCAGGAAAGATGAGCAAGGGTTTTAAGAAGGTTTAGCCGGCTGTGACAAATTGCCTTCAGAGAGGTTATGTGAGGTTTCCAGGACAACCGACGGTCAAAGAGAAGGCCTAGAAACCTGACTGTATCACGTTCGGGGATACGGGAGCCATAGAGGTACAAAGGATGATCGGAGATAACAGAGCGTCTAGTGAAAGTAATTTGGTGAGTTTTGGTACTTGAAAATTTAAACCCATGCGTGGTGGCCCAAGTGGAAACACGGTCGACCGCATGCTGGAGAGAAACTGCAATAAGATGACAGTCAGCGCCTGCACAAGCAATAGCGAAGTCATCAACATAGAGTGATGACCAAACATTGGGTGGAAGAACAGAGGCCAAATCATTTATAGCAAGGAGAAAAAGTGTTGTGCTTAGAACACATCCCTGAGGGACACCTTCAGCTTGGACGAAGTCCGGGGAAAGAACATTATTGACTCGAACACGGAAATGTCTGTCAGTTAAAAAGTTCTTAAGGAAGGATGGTAGATTGCCTCGGAGGCCTAAGGAATGGGCCTGGGCCAAAATATTATACCTCCAAGTTGTGTCATATGCCTTCTCAAGGTCAAAAAATATGGCAATAACTGAGTGATTATTCGCAAAGGCATTACGAACATACGTATCCAAGCGAAGTAAGGGGTCTATGGTAGAACGACCCTTACGAAAGCCATATTGACTAGCGGAGAGACTGTTGTGTGTCTCTAAATACCACATTAAACGTCGATTTACGAGACGTTCCATCACTTTGCAAACTGCACTAGTAAGAGCGATGGGGCGATAGTGGGAGGCATCATGTCCAGTAGTACCCGGTTTGCGGAAAGGAAGAACAATGGCAGATTTCCACAGCTGGGGAAGAACTCCTTGTGCCCAAATAAGATTGAAGAGGTGTAAGAGGACTACAAGGGCTGACCGATGTAAATGTTGTAACATACGAATATGAATGTCGTCAGGCCCAGCTGCCGATGATCGGCAAGCTGAGAGCGTTGCCTCCAGTTCTTGAAGTGTAAAAGGCACATTATACTGTTCTTCTCTGAGAGAAGAAAAGTCCAAGGGCACTAACTCTCTGGCAGACTTTGAGGAAAGAAACGAGGGGCATAGATGGAGCCCTCGGGAAATACGGACCAGATGTGTGCCAAGTTCAATGGCAACGTCGAGAGGGTTTGCTACATCAACACCAGCGACCCGTAGAACAGGAGCTGGGTCAGTAGAGTATTTACCACTCAATTTCCTCACTTTTTTCCAGACTGCACTCATAGAAGAAGCAGAGGTGATGGTGGAAACATAGTCTCGCCAACAAGTGCGTTTAGCTTCACGGATGACACGGCGAGCGATCGCACGCTTCTGCTTAAAATCAAGAAGTCTCTCAGCGGTTCTATTGTACCGGTACCTGCCCCATGCAGCACGCTTCAAACGTACTGCACGAGCACAAGCGGGAGACCACCAAGGCACGCACTTCTGAGAATGCCTGCCTGAGGTTTGGGGTATAGAATGAGAAGCTGCGGTATAAACTGACGTCGAGAAGATGTGTAGGAGCTCATCAATGGAGGATGAAGAAGGAACCTCACTAAAAGCAGTGAGGTGTGAGTAAAGATCCCAATTTGCCCGATCAAACTGCCAGCGAGGGCTACGGAAAGGTGGTGAATAGGAAGGAGAAGTAAGAATGATCGGAAAATGATCGCTATCATGTAAGTCTGGTAGAACAGACCAGGTGAAGTCTAGTGCAGTGGAGGAAGAGCAGACTGATAGATCGATGCAAGAGAGAGTATGAGTACGAGGATCAAAATGGGTGGGAGTACCCGTATTTAAAACATGGAGGGGGTGAGAGGCAAGAAAAGCCTCCAACTGAATGCCACGTGAGTCACAATGAGACCCCCCCCAGAGGAAATGGTGGGCATTAAAATCACCAAGTAACAGAAGTGGTGGTGGTAAGGATGAAACAAGAAAGGCAAAGTCTGGGATAGAAAATGCTCGAGAAGGAGAGAGATATAAAGAACATATTGTAAACCACTTATTCAAGTGGATACGGGCTGCAGTGTAATGCAGCGATGTATGGACAAATAGTTGACAGTACGGAATATCATTGCGTAGAAGAAGGGCACTTTCATTAAAGGTCCCATCTGAGAAAGGATCCGAAGAATACAATAAATTATAGCCTGAGATAGGTTGGAAAACAGCCGAGTTTAATTTTGGTTCTTGTAAGCAAGCACCAACAGGGGAAAACCTGGAAAGCAACATCTGAAGCTCACCCCGATTACCCCTGAGGCCGCGGATATTCCACTGTAAATAGGCCATGATTGGCGATGAAGAAAATATCAGGAATCTGTAGGTAAAGGCACCTACGGACTAGAGGGGTTAGAAAAGTCAACGTGTGGTGGCATTGGAAGATGTTCAAGTAGCGAAGGAACGGAGCGTTGCGAAGAATGGGGTTGTGAAGATGGAGGAGAGGGAAGAGAAGGAACAGGAAGTGAATCAGTGTCCATTGAAGGTTTAGTCTCTGCAATATATTCTGAAATGGCTTCAAGTGTTTCTGAATTCAAAGATGTATGGGAGACCATATTGGAGATAGGAGGAGGAGGATGAGTAAAGATTGGGACAGTAATGGACTGTACCAAAGTAGAGGGGGAGGGAAAAGTGTAAGGGACTGGAGATGAAGTGTGGGGGGGGACAGAAGAGGCAGAAACCTGGGAGGTGACAGAAGAGGGAGAAACTTGGGAGGGGACGGGGGTGGAAGGCATAGTACGAGGAGGAGGGTGAATCTCCACACTTGTAATAGAGCCAGAGAGAGGGGAAGAACTAGGTACAGAGACTGGAAAGGTAAAGTGTGGAGGCGGAAGAAGGGAAGGAAGGGGCAAAGAAGATTTGAGCAATGTGGATTTTTTGGACTTCTGAGTAGAGGGGCGATTGGTATTAGGTGTCGTACGAGGTCTTGTCGATACTGGGGCTTGTGAGGAAGGACGCGAAGATGTGAGAACAGACTGAGTTGTAGTCGGGACGTCAGAGCCAAGGACAGCAAAAGGATTAGATGCCGTAGTGGCTATGGGAGGGGTAACAACAGAGGAGGCTGCAGAAGATGGGACCCCAGAAGTGGGGGGACGTTTGGAAACACGAGAATAAGAAACACGGGGTAGTCTCCCTTGGAGGCGGAGATGAGTAACTGCCATAGCATAAGGGAGACCTTCTGCCTCTTTGAGGCAACGGATTTCACGTTCATTTAAGTAGACCTGGCAACGGCGGGAGTACGAAGGGTGAGCTTCATTACAATTAAGGCAAGATGGAGGTTGACTGCAAGATGTATTAGAATGGTTGTCGGCACCACAGACTGGGCATTCGGCCATAGATCTGCAATATTTCGCTGGGTGACCAAAACGCCAGCAATTTCTACATTGTTGCGGTGTAGGTATCACCTTTCGAACTTGTAACCGATGTCCCGCGACATATACAGAGGACGGGAGTTCTCGGCTGTCAAAAGTTAAACGAGCCACATTGCAAGGGTAACGTCTCCGCCCCCGGGCAGGAAGGACATAAGTGTCTACTTTGAGGATTGGGAGATCCTGGAGTTCCAGCTGTTCAAAAATGTCATTGCCACATGACTGGAAATTCTGTTGGACTATGGTATGGGGCAGAATGACAGTACCACTACAAGAATTGAGAGAAAGATGTTTTTCAATAGTGATAGGAGTAGTATCGATATTCGAAAGGAGAGAAAGATCATGAGCTTGGGTAGCATTCTGGACAGTGACGATGCGCGTACCGCTCTTGAGAGCGTGAAATGAAATATCTCTGCCAACATGACGCAGGAGCGCTTTGGCAATACTATGGTCAGAAAGGTAGGCAGAAGAAGAAGTTGGTCTTAAAGTAAAGAATTTAGTCCATTGTGTGGTCCGAAACTGAGCGTGGAGAGGGAGTGCTTGACGTGTCGGTCGTTTCCGAGTAGAATGGGAAGGTAACGACGGAGCATCATCAGGAGATTGACGTTGGCGTTTAGGAGTAGGACCGGAGTTGGTCCGGCATGAAATGGGTGGGCGATTCGAAAATTGCCGTACCGTAGAGGGAGAAGCCGGAAGCATAGTCAAAGGAGAGCGGAGTTCAGACAAATCGAAGGAGTCAGTCGAAGCCCCGGTACCTGAAGCGGGTGAGGAAACAGCACCAGCAAGAGGTACAGGGGCATCAGGAGTGTCCGAAGAGTGGTCTAAACACAAGGCAGGGTCAGAATGGGGTGCGGTATCAAGAAGGGGCCCGGGGGTAGTGGTTTCATGGACTAGGGCTGCCATGGTTAGGTTACTCCTTTGCTTTTTGTTTTTAAGAAAAAAAAAGAAAGAAGAAAAGAAAATAAAAACAAAAAAAAGAATAAAAAAAGGGGGGAGCGGGGAGGAATAGTTCCCAGGAGGAATGAAAGGGCCGGAAATCTCCCTCCGCCCCCAAGAGGACTCGACACCGCTAGTAGCGCAGATGCAGCATGGAACCCGTGCCATACCCTACCCTTCATGCCAGTAAACCAGCAATCCGGGATAGCAACCTCACATCTGCCGAGCTACCTCGGTGGACAAAAGAGAGGGCGGCCGGATATCCGCCACAAAGCATACCTCCTTCAGCCACCACCCCCGGAATCCGAAAGGTGGCTTCCAGAGATACACCCGTCGCCCAAAAGACACCCAAAGCTACTCCGGGATACCGGAGAGGGATCGGGACATCCCTAGGCAATCCAGATTCCACGGCAAACTACGCTACCGCCAAGAAACCTCAACGGAATGGGATCGACCCCGGTGTCCTTTCCCCTACCTAGGAACTAGCGCGCCTGTGGAAGAAATCACGAAGGCTAAAAAGAGGAAGGGCAAAAGGGAGGGGTGAGGAGGAGGAGGAGGAATGGAAAAAAGGGGAGGATGGGGAGGATGGGATAGGGGAGGGGAGAATGGGGGGTAATTAGGTTCGGTCTGAGGAAGAAGACCGACAGGGCTAATTCCTCAGACCAAGAGCCTCTTCACCACGCCAAGGAGCCCCCCTTGAAGAGGCACACTTGGTTCAAAACTCCCCACGCATTCACTCAACATTTCCCAAAATCTCTCTCCCTCCCCTACACTTCTCTCTTCTCCAGGTGCATACACGCTTATTATAACCCACTTTTCACATCCAACCTTTATTTTACTCCACATAATCCTTGAATTAATACATTTATAGTCCTCTTTTCCTGCCATAATTTATCCTTCAACATTATTGCTACTCCTTCTTTAACTCTAACTCTATTTGAAACCCCTGACCTAATCCCATTTATTCCTCTCCACTGAAACTCTCCCACCCCCTTCGGCTTTGTTTCACTTAAAGCCAGGACATCCAGCTTCTTCTCATTTATAACATCTCTTTCTTATCACTTGCACAACATCCATGCACATTCAGGCTTCCCATTTTGACAATTTTCTTCTTTTTCTTTTTAGTAATTATTACAGGAAAAGGGGTTACTAGCCCATTGTTCCCAACATTTTAGTTGACTTTTACAACACGCATGGCTTATGGAGGAAAAATTCTTATTCCACTTCCCCATGGATATAAAAGGAAAAGTAATAAGACCAAGAACTATGAAGATGAAATCAAAGAAAACTCAGATGAGTGTGTATAAATAAACATGTATGTGTATGTGTAGTGTGACCTAAGTGTAAGTAGAAGTAGCAAGACGTACCTGTAATCTTGCACATTTATGAGACAGACAAAAGACACAAGCAATCCTACCATCATATAAAACAATTACAGGCTTCCGTTTCACTCACTTGGCAGGATGGTAGTACCCTCCTGGGTGGTTGCTGTCTACTAACCTACTACCTATATAAATATATATATATATATACAGTGGAACCTCAAATATCAAACTTTCTTCAGTCCAGAAGGCTGTCCAAGTGCCGTTACCGAATGAATTTATTTCCATCAGGAATAATGTAAATTACATTAGTCCATTTCAAACCCTCAAAAATACACTTATAAAAGCACTTACAAAAATACACTTACATAATTGGTTGAGTTGGGAGCAGTTCGATTTTTGAGGTTCCACTGTATATATATAGCATATACATATATGTATATATATATATATATAGATATATATATATATACAGTGGACCCCGGTATTCGATAAATCCGGTATTCGATGCATTATATCACAAAAAATTTGCCTCGGTATTCGATACGATTCGTACGAGACGTGTCCACGTGTGGCCTGAACTGCCCCGTGTGTGCCAGTGTTTACAAGCCAGCCAGTGTGCGCGCATCTAAGGATACATTCGTTACATTCCATATTATCCATATTATCACTGTGTTTGGTGCTTGTTTCTCCAAAATAAGTCACCATGGGCTCCAAGAAAGCTTCTAGTGCCAACTCTTCGAGAAAAAAGGCACTAATGACTTATGAAATGAAGAAAGAGATAATTGCAAAGTACGAAAGTGGAGTGCGTGTGTCGGAGCTGGTCAGGTTGTATAATAAACCCCAATCAACCATCTCTACTATAGTGACCAGGAAAACGGCAATCAAGGAACCTGTTCTTGCAAAAGGTGCAACTGTGATTATGAAACAGCGACCACAAGTGTTAGAAAATGTTGAGAGACTGTTATTGGTGTGGATAAATGAAAAACAGATAGTAGGAGATAGCATCTCTCAAGCGATCATTTGTGAAAAGGCTAGGCAGTTGCATGACGATTTGGTAAAGAAATTGCCTGCAACTAGTGGTGATGTGAGTGAATTTAAGGCCAGCAAAGGTTGGTTTGAAAGATTTAAGAATCGTAGTGGCATACATAGTGTGATTAGGCATGGTGAGGCTGCCAGTTCGGACCAAAAAGCAGCTGAAAAATATGTGAAGGAATTCAAGGATTACATAGACAGTGAAGACTTGAAACCTGAACAAGTGTTTAATTGCGACGAAACAGGCCTGTTTTGGAAGGAAATGCCAAGCAGGACCTACATTACTCAGGAGGAAAAGGCTCTCCCAGGACACAAGCCTATGAAAGACAGGCTTACTGTTCTCATGTGTGCCAATGCTAGTGGTGATTGCAAAGTGAAGCCTTTATTGGTGTATCACTCTGAAACTCCCAAAGTGCTCAGGAAAAACAATGTCCTCAAGGCTAATTTGTGTGCTGTGGAGGGCAAACAGTAAGGCATGGGTCACTAGGGACTTTTTCTATGACTGGTTACACCAAGCATTTGCCCCCACTGTGAAAAATTACCTAATTGAAAAGAAATTAGACCTTAAGTGCCTCCTGGTATTAGACAATGCCCCTGGTCATCCTACAGACTTGGCAGAGCAACTTTCTGGGGACATGAGCTTCATTAAGGTCAAGTTTTTGCCTCCTAATACCACTCCTCTCCTGCAGCCCATGGACCAGCAGGTCATTTCCAACTTCAAGAAACTGTACACAAAAGCTATGTTTCAAAAGTGCTTTATAGTGACCACAGAAACTCGACTGACTCTAAAAGAGTTTTGGAAGGATCACTTTAATATCCTCAATTGTATAAACCTTATAGGTACGGCTTGGGAGGGAGTGACTAAGAGGACCTTGAACTCTGCTTGGAAAAAACTATGGCCAGAATGTGTAGACAAAAGGGATTTTGAAGGATTTGAGGCTAACCCTGAGAATCCTATGCCAGTTGAGGAATCCATTGTAGCATTGGGGAAGTCCTTGGGGTTGGAGGTTAGTGGGGAGGATGTGGAAGAGTTGGTGGAGGAGGACAATGAAGAACTAACCACTGATGAGCTGATAAATCATCTTCAACAGCAAGAGGCCACACTTGAGGAAACTGCTTCGGAGGAGGGGATAGAGAAATTGAAGAAGTTGCCTACTTCAAAGATTAAGGAAATGTGTGCAATGTGGCTTAAAGTGCAAACCTTTTTTGATGACAATCACCCTAACACAGCTATTGCAAGCCATGCTGGTGACTATTACACTGACAATGTTGTGAAACACTTTAGGAATGTCATAAAGGAGCGGGAGGTACAGGCCATTATGGACAGATATGCTGTGCAGTAGTAGGTTGGTAGACAGCAACCACCCAGGGAAGTACTACCGTCCTGCCAGATGACTGTGAAACAAAAACCTGTAACTGTTTTGCATGATGGTAGGATTGCTGGTTTCTTTTTCTGTCTCATAAACACGCTAAGATAACAGGGATATCTTGCTACTCCTACTTACACTTTGGTCACACTTCATAGACACGCACATGCATATATATATATACATACATCTAGGTTTTTCTCCTTTTTCTAAATAGCTCTTGTTCTTTTTATTTCTTCTATTGTCCATGGGGAAGTGGAAAAGAATCTTTCCTCCGTAAGCCATGCGTGTCGTATGAGGCGACTAAAATGCCGGGAGCAATGGGCTAGTAACCCCTTCTCCTGTATACAATTACTAAAAAAGAGAAGAAGAAAAACTTTATAAAACTGGGTTGCTTAAATGTGCGTGGATGTAGTGCGGATGACAAGAAACAGATGATTGCTGATGTTATGAATGAGAAGAAGTTGGATGTCCTGGCCCTAAGCGAAACAAAGCTGAAGGGGGTAGGAGAGTTTCAGTGGGGGGAAATAAATGGGATTAAATCTGGAGTATCTGAGAGAGTTAGAGCAAAGGAAGGGGTAGCAGTAATGTTAAATGATCAGTTATGGAAGGAGAAAAGAGAATATGAATGTGTAAATTCAAGAATTATGTGGATTAAAGTAAAGGTTGGATGCGAGAAGTGGGTCATAATAAGCGTGTATGCACCTGGAGAAGAGAGGAATGCAGAGGAGAGAGAGAGATTTTGGGAGATGTTAAGTGAATGTATAGGAGCCTTTGAACCAAGTGAGAGAGTAATTGTGGTAGGGGACTTGAATGCTAAAGTAGGAGAAACTTTTAGAGAGGGTGTGGTAGGTAAGTTTGGGGTGCCAGGTGTAAATGATAATGGGAGCTCTTTGATTGAACTTTGTATAGAAAGGGGTTTAGTTATAGGTAATACATATTTTAAGAAAAAGAGGATAAATAAGTATACACGATATGATGTAGGGCGAAATGACAGTAGTTTGTTGGATTATGTATTGGTAGATAAAAGACTGTTGAGTAGACTTCAGGATGTACATGTTTATAGAGGGGCCACAGATATATCAGATCACTTTCTAGTTGTAGCTACACTGAGAGTAAAAGGTAGATGGGATACAAGGAGAATAGAAGCATCAGGGAAGAGAGAGGTAAAGGTTTATAAACTAAAAGAGGAGGCAGTTAGGGTAAGATATAAACAGCTATTGGAGGATAGATGGGCTAATGAGAGCATAGGCAATGGGGTCGAAGAGGTATGGGGTAGGTTTAAAAATGTAGTGTTAGAGTGTTCAGCAGAAGTTTGTGGTTACAGGAAAGTGGGTGCAGGAGGGAAGAGGAGCGATTGGTGGAATGATGATGTAAAGAGAGTAGTAAGGGAGAAAAAGTTAGCATATGAGAAGTTTTTACAAAGTAGAAGTGATGCAAGGAGGGAAGAGTATATGGAGAAAAAGAGAGAAGTTAAGAGAGTGGTGAAGCAATGTAAAAAGAGAGCAAATGAGAGAGTGGGTGAGATGTTATCAACAAATTTTGTTGAAAATAAGAAAAAGTTTTGGAGTGAGATTAACAAGTTAAGAAAGCCTAGAGAACAAATGGATTTGTCAGTTAAAAATAGGAGAGGAGAGTTATTAAATGGAGAGTTAGAGGTATTGGGAAGATGGAAGGAATATTTTGAGGAATTGTTAAATGTTGATGAAGATAGGGAAGCTGTGATTTCGTGTATAGGGCAAGGAGGAATAACATCTTGTAGGAGTGAGGAAGAGCCAGTTGTGAGTGTGGGGGAAGTTCGTGAGGCAGTAGGTAAAATGAAAGGGGGTAAGGCAGCCGGGATTGATGGGATAAAGATAGAAATGTTAAAAGCAGGTGGGGATATAGTTTTGGAGTGGTTGGTGCAATTATTTAATAAATGTATGGAAGAGGGTAAGGTACCTAGGGATTGGCAGAGAGCATGCATAGTTCCTTTGTATAAAGGCAAAGGGGATAAAAGAGAGTGCAAAAATTATAGGGGGATAAGTCTGTTGAGTGTACCTGGTAAAGTGTATGGTAGAGTTATAATTGAAAGAATTAAGAGTAAGACGGAGAATAGGATAGCAGATGAACAAGGAGGCTTTAGGAAAGGTAGGGGGTGTGTGGACCAGGTGTTTACAGTGAAACATATAAGTGAACAGTATTTAGATAAGGCTAAAGAGGTCTTTGTGGCATTTATGGATTTGGAAAAGGCGTATGACAGGGT